>NC_051224.1:16152500-16342500 GCF_015220715.1 Pygocentrus nattereri | reverse complement strand
TTTACATGACCATTTGAATGATTGGATAACTGCAGAAATCCGATTATGATCGCGTTATTGAGACACACTGTGAAACACTGTGTCCATGCAATGGGGCTGACCACATCCATGCAATGAGGCTACCTCTCCACCAACTTTCAACATCATTCCTGCCCATCTCACTGAACAATTTATGTTTGGCTGTCTAAGTGTATATTTAAACAAATGTGGAAGGTAAAAAGCAATTTGCTGTCTGTGAAGGTCAGTGCACGCTCACCACTCCTGGCTGTGATTTTAACCTATACTAATTAATTCAGATGTGGCTACTTAGCAAAATGTCAATAACTGTTGTATGTTTTTTTCTCTGCTGCTCAAAATATCTGGAACTCTCTGAACTGTGATGGCAAAATGTTTTATAAAGCTTGTAGAGGCTCCACCTACTTGGCAGTCACCACACCAGCCTGATTTAAAAATGTACATACTGTATGGGGAGATCAATATCTGGGCTCTACATCTGCAAAAGGCAAGTGTAAACAGGTTGTGACTAGTTTATGATCTGATCATGACAATTTGATCACCATGACCAAATGGTAATGCCAAAAGCAAACAGGTCCTTAGACAGTAATGAGCCACACCTTATTCTTTGTCTTGGGGAAGATCTGATACACCACTTCTAAAAGGGAGTTGATGAGGGTGTCCTTTAGTTCCTTATAGTCAGCCCCTCTGTTTTTCACCTTGTCATCTTTCCATTCCTCAAACCACGAGTAGGGAGCAAAGCTCACCACAGTCAGAGTGGATTTACCTTGGAAAAGCAGGGGCTCAGTCAATATTCAAAATTCAACAGAAATTCATAAGGGATGACTGATCTACCATCATAATTACTTTTAAAGCTAAAGGCAAAATTCTATTTACTCAGTTTTTCATCTTTACCCCAAATATAATCAGTCAAGATATATTTGCTGTTATGCACAATTAAGAGAAGCTTACCCGGCTTTCTCTGCTCCCAGGTAGAGTCTTTGGCAGACGGCGAAGCAAGAAAAACAAGAGGCAGACTCTTTAGTGCCTCGTCTCTGTTCCCTTTCAAGTAGCCCTCCATCCTAGAGGGAAAACAAGCTGTGTGACTCACAATGATCATGTCAGGTGATCAGTTCTTATATTCATTGTGAATGCAGATGTGGACGATGCTGAATCGATTTTCTAATTTTTAACTGATAACAATCTTGAGGAAACGCAAAGGGCTGACCTTGGAAGTACGGAAGTGCAGCTCCCGGACTGAACATAGTCTCTCGAAAAATGTCTTTCAGTGCTCGACTTTTTATGAGGTTGAAGTCGCTTCTCATTCGTCAGCTGCTTGTTCAATTTTCCTGTTTCACATTGAACGCCTGAAGCACCAGAATGTAACTGCTGTACCATTCAAGGTGAAATGGAAAAATTCAAACAAGAAACTGACTTCAGCTTCACTTTTTTTTAGTGTTTGACAGTTTCTCGTTGCAAGTATCAGGAAACCAACTGGAGTGATTATAAACATAAGTTAATTCGTCTCCAAATTATCTATGTTTGTCTTAAATCTTTCTCTTTGCCCTTTCGGTAGCTACTAGTTAGGCGAACTAGGAGTTACAGGCTACAGTAACTCCAGTGTTTAAGATCATTTATTGTTAAAACTGTGTTAGAACGATCAGCAGAGCTTTATTTTACTGCAAACGAGGATTATTTTATTTTTACCTATAAATCTAATTCTGTTGTGGAGCCGCAACAGGGCAGTACAAGACTCCTAAACTAGTGTATGGTAGCACTTGAAGCACTTGAAGGAGAAAAAGGACAAGAGCCACACTATATGTAACTTGCGTCACACTAAACTAAAATATTTTGGAAACAAGACAAACATGAGAAACTATATTACGTGTCCACCTGTTTTCCAACTGTTGTAGTTGCTGCCAACCAAAGGACCAGAGCAAGTGATGTCAGAGCTTACATCCAAATCGAAAAGGAAGAAGCAAAGTACAAACTCTATCGCAACTTTCAGTGCCAAAGATTCGCATCCATACTTTGAAAACCAGGGCTTTTGTGCTACGTGTTGTATTTTACTGACACAAAAAAATATGCATCAGTATAATCGCAAGGTGCATCAGTAAAATCATGAGGTGCCTAGAGATTCCCACCCCTAATAGGGGTAGGTAGCCATCTCATCTTGCCTTGAAGAAGTTCTCTGACTTGCAAATTAAAAATATTTGTGCATAGATTTGAGTGTGTGGATGTTTTTGCACATTTAGACTGAAAAAAACTTCACATTTACCACTCTGTGCTTCAAAATTTTAATTTTACTCTGAACCTGAAAGGTTTTTAGACATAGCAACAAGAACTAAGGGCGGTGGGACTTGCCAGTATTGTGCAAATAGTCAACTGTAGTAGACCAAGTTTTTAAAGGTGTATGTCAGAAAAGACAGAATCCCCTAGGAAGACAAATTGTGTGCAAGGAGAACAAGATGAGAGGAAAAAAAATTTAAATTTAAAAATGTATACAATAAAAAGGCACCCACAATGCATCAAGGTCACTCTCTGAGTAGATCCAGTAGTTTTTTGCTTCGAGACCCAACTCCTCTTTCGTCCCATCCAGACCCAGAAAAACACTGAGTGCACCTTCTCCATGCTTTACCAAACTCAACTGCTTCTGGATCGCTGTTAACCATGCCAGTACATGTATACACACACACACACACACACACACAAAATACAAAACAACACATAGTTTAACATGGTTTTAAACACAACAAAGCCATATAGCAGTGAGAAATTAATATAAGCACATACTATATTCAAAGAATTCCCATGCTTCTTTACAACATTTTTATTTCTTACATTTTATTTGTTATTATATACAGCTTCCTTCTCTCCTTTACTTCCTCCCCATTTCTCTCACCTGACATGGTCTGCACCTCTTTGGGCAGGAGCTGCTGGTAAGTGTTGAAGATTCCAGCATCTGAGATAATGATGGGAGCATGCACATGCACCTCCTCATGTCCCTTCATAACACTCACACCTGCAAACACACACCACCACAATATCAAAACACTCCAGGGAAGTCCCAGATGTTCATGTCAGTGTTACACAACAGGACACACTCAATGACAATAACAACATGGTGTGTATTATAGAAGGCCATTACCCCTGGAATTATCAGTAAACACTGCAGACACTGCACATTTACTCTGAAGTAAAATCATACATCTTGTCAGAAGTCCCATAAATTATAATATTTTTCCTAGTAAAACTAATCCAGCTCAAACTAGGCTTATTTTGAATAATAGATAAGAGTAGGAATGGCAAAAATGACAACAAATACAATGGCAGTTACAGTAACCTGAGGAGGAGCACGATTTATGAGTAACCTGGTTAACTTAAGCTCAAAATTAACACTGTCCAATAGGAAGAAGGTTATAGAGTATTCTAAGTGCTCAAATCTCACGTTTGGAGCTTACTCAGAAAACTGACAGAAATCTGTCTTTGTGAAATTCCCCCAGAAGAAAAGGACAACAAATGAGGTTACCTATAGCTTCCTTGGCGTCATTGAGGAGGATGCGGTTGACAGGTGCTCTGACGAAGACGGCTCCTCCTGCCTTCTCTATGACTGGAATCATGTGAAAGGCAATCTCACTCGCTCCTCCCTTAGGGTACCAGGCACCGGGCATAAAGTGGCACAAAAGCAAACTATGCATGGAGAAGCTGGCTTCTTTTGGGGGTTTTCCTGGCACACACACATAAAAAGTATTTGAAACACACACGTGTGTGTAATATTATATATATAGTTCCAACAGCAACACTTGGACATAATTTGAAAATGCCTGTTGCTCTCATTGTGCGTAAATTTAATAACAAATAGACTGAAAAGATAGCCCAATATTATTGTAAAAAAGTTTGGTTGCATTGATTTACATTACAAGTAAGTTTTTTCCTTGTCCTGTAAATGTACAACTTTGGAGATACGAAGTTTTGTCCCGAGAACAGCGATATATATGTGTGTGTGTGTGTGTCTTGCACCCAATCAATCAAATCTTCATTGTCTGCATGCATCTTAATACCAATGGTAATTTGAAGTGCTTTACAGAAGGACAGACAGCTAAAAGGGACTCAGATAAAAAATAAATAAAAGCAAAGAGAAGAAAAAGTAATTAAATAAAATAAATGAACACAACTGAAAATCCCAAGCAACAATATAAAATAAATATCATAGTTTAAAAAATATATATATGGATGGATGGATGGGTAAGTAGGTCTTACCATATGTGCCAAAGATGTAGCAGAACACAGCCCTTAGGTCTTTATTCCCAGTGAGGCCGTTCACCACCTCAGCCAGGCTACGGGTGCCATAACGGAAGAAATACGACAGACGATTGATCAAACCTGAGTAGACCAGGAACTTAGCAATCAGAGAGGGGATGAGCTTCAACACAGCCATAAACCAAACACCTTGACCACATTTCTGAAACAGGAAGACACAATAAAACACTTAAATAATGATTTTATACCTGTTTTTATCACGCCATTTATTTCTTATTCTTATTCTTTTTGGGCTTTGTTCATGATGTATGGGCATTAATATATGGTTTCTAAGACATTATATGGTTTCTTCTTGAACATTATACATTATTATGTATTAAGGGGTATCCTGAAGAATTGTATTTGAGATTCCTGCAATCTTGTAGATGTCATTAATGCTGCAGCTGACAGATGGATGGTTCATCCAAGTTTGTTTCATTCTATAGAAACAAAACTCTTACTGCCCATTTCACTCAGTGTCTCACCTTAATCAGTCTCATGAACTCATCAATGGCCTTCTCCTCTCCTGGAAAGCACTTCTTCAGCTCCTGAGTGAAGCGGTGTTCCCCACTGTAGATGTGGTAGACACGGCGGTTCTCCAGGGGCCCCAGGACCACCTCTTCATAGGGGTTGTCCATAGCCTCCCACTGTAGCTGCCCATTGGTCATTTGGTCCACTATGCACCGGAACATCTCATTTTCCAGCATATCACCAATGTAGTGGATTCCTGAACCAGACAGTGGTTAGTATAAGAAATAGCAAGTTAGTAGTTAGACAGTCATTCTTATCAATATTTTTAAAGAAATATCCAAATCAAGCTCTTCTTGTTTTTTTGACATAAAAAGGAGAAAGCAGAGCGGGTCTAACTCCACATCAATGTACTAACAAGCACTGTCAAGATGCCTCTATGCCACTTGTCTCAACTTGGTGAACTGAGCTGAACACTCAACAGCCTTCTCACCAACATCAAACTCGAACCCTTTCTCTGAGAATGTGTGGCAGCATCCTCCAGCTCGGTCATGCTGTTCAAGTACCACAACCTTCTTTCCAACCTTCGCCAGTAAAGCTGCGACACCCAGCCCACCGACGCCACTGCCAATCACAATGGCATCAAGATCCTGGGGGACTCTGCTGGCCAAAAAGCCTGCCACCGAATAAAGAAACACAGGGGGTCGTTAGACACAGATATGAATTATACCACGCACTATAACACTTTTTATAGCCGCAGTTTAAAAACTAAGATATCCCACTTTGGAGACTTCAACTTTGAGTAGGCGTCCCAAAAAACTCCAATATCCACGTGGCTTTGGGAGAATCAATGGAGTTGATTCCAAGATTCAATTCCACACAATCATGATTCCAAAAACCAAGACATAGAAAAGGAAATTTGACTAAAATGAAGAGTACAATATTAATTATATTTGAATGGATCTTAACTCTTAACTAGCCATTAACTTGGTTACCTCATTCTATTCTGTCAGTTCCGTCAGGTGGGCAAATGTTTTCGCTCTGGCAATATATTTTAAATGTAAGCCATAATTTTCATAACACATTTCACATTTGTGCAACGTAAAAACACTGCTGGACTATCAATGTGTGACTAGCAGGATGCATTTTTACAGACGGTCTAGTCAATGACAGCAGAATATCTCCATGTGCACGCAGGTATGAGCACACTTGGAGGTCACTGTATGGAATCGAGTCCAAGGCTTTGGATTCAACTCTGGATTCCCTAATGCCTGGATTCAAGGAATTGATTCTTTTTTTGGATCGACTCACAGCCCTACACATTACCCATTTACAGAATTTGGCAGATGCTCTTATCCACACTGAGTCTAAACTACCTTTTTAGAGCTAAAACACTGCCAGTATTACACATTTCTTATCTGGGTCCAGGAATCAAATAGCAGACTTTGGTCTTCTGAAGTTCTACTTTTTTTTTTCTCTCAGTTTTGTAAGGTGATCCACACACAGAGGTTAATAGTTATTCACTCACTCACACAGAGTGTTACATAATCCAATATGATTTACTCTCACTGAGCACTTCATTAAGTACACCTCCTTGTACCTACAGTGCCCATTTTTCAGCTCATATAACATATAGGAGCATTCTGTGGTCCTACAATTACAGAGTAAAGTCCATCCACTTATCTGCATACTTTGTAAGTGCCTTTTCACCCATTTCTTCAATGGTCAGGACCCCCTCAGGACCACCACGGAGCAGGTGTTATTTGGGAGGTAGGTCATTTTCAGCGCTGCAGTGACACTGACAAGGTGGTGAAGTGTTAGTATGTGTTGTGCTGGTACAAGTCTTCATCTAGTCCTTCATCAGTGCTCACAAGATGCTGATCACAAGACGCTGTTGGCCAGATATTTTTGGTTGGTGGGCTATTCTCAGCCCAACAGGGACACCAAGGTGTTTTAAAAACTCCAGCACAGTGCTGCCTCTGACCCACTCGTACCAGCCTAACACAGACTAAAACGCCACCACCTGTCACTGCAGTGCTGTGAATGATCCAACACAGAAATAATGCCTGCTCTGTGGTGGTCCTGAGGGGGTCTTGACCATTGAAGAACAGGGTGAAAGGCTATCAAAGTATGCGGAGAAACAGATGGATTATAGTCTATAATTGTAGAACTACAAAGTGTGCTCCTATACAGTAAAGGAGTATATCCGAAGTATAGTGTACAGTATAGTGTATATCCGAGGTTCCCCAACCCAGACTGGGTGGCACCGGTTGGGCATAAAGTCTTTACTGACACTAATTTGTTTCTAACTATGCTCTTCCTAAATCTCTTTGCACTTCAGTCGTGTCTTAACTAGTAACTACTAATGCCTACGTCGCTTTAACATAATAACACGATAAAAACCGATCTATAACCCGCTAACCAGCCTCTGACTACCCCATGGAAAAAAACATCAAGCATACAAGAAAACGACGTGTACTTAATGTTAAACTGAATAAAACTAATCATCTACAGTCACTGTCTGTTTCTTCTTTAATACTGATCTCAGACTGGATAGCCGACACAACAGCAGCCTCAGTTTAGCCTCACTGAGCTGGAGCTGTGGATGTTAACGGTTGCTAGCTTCATGTTCAGAGGGCGATGATTAGAGCTGTCAGTAAAATCACAGCGTATAACGTCAACGTTTAGAATTTGTAGCCTAGTTAACCAAAAAAGTTATTGCTCTGGTCATTCTACGTGGTTTCTGATGGTTTCCTCAACACTTAATCTAGCTAGGGTTAGGGGGAGGTAGCTAACCTCACTTAGCTAACGTTAACTCGGTTAATACTAAACTCGCTTGTGTGGCGCCAACCGTTGTGATTTAGTAACGCATAAACCCGAATGAGTAAACAAGCTAGCTAGCGTTTCGCTACTACTAACGTTAGAGTACGACCGTACTCAGGAGCCAGTCTGTGAAGCAGCACTGCACAAGGCATTAGACAGATGTGCCCGTGTATAATCCGTCCAGTTGAGTGAGCGACCTTGTTTCAGCACTTTGTTCTTCTCTTTTCTATCTAGCACCATCGGTTTCAGCGGTTCGCGGGAGTCGAAGTCAAACGGACTCGGTCCGGATAAGCCAACCACATTTTTGAGGAGCAACACGACCAGCAGCACGATAACAAGACCGACCGCGACCCACATCACTGCAGCAGCTCTCTGACACCCGGAGAACTAACTCAACTCAGCTGAACCGAAACGAGCTAAGCTAACGACTCTTTCTGCGCGTGCACGCGAGTATTGGTCAGTATGATCAAGCAACAAATCCAAAGGTCAACTCAGGTTTTTGTGTGTTTAGCGTGTCCACGTTTTACCTTGATCACAGCTTCTATCATCATTTTTTAAATATTTTTTGAGGGATTTTTTTTTCCACACCAGCAAAGTTCAGTCTTAGAAGCTGCTAAATCACTCCCAATCACTCCTCCAACAGAGACTAAAATGCAGCGCAGTTACTGTTTTCAGCAGGACGTTTTCATAAAACCTCCGACAAATGTAGTTCTTTATATCTTTATTGCTGCAGGATATTACAACCATTTCCGCATATGAGGCAGCTTCATATAGTCAGAACTGTAAGATACAGTACAAGACCATGTCAGTGCAAACCTTTACATACACACTTTTAGTAAATACAGCAAACAGTGCATCTGAAAGTAGACAAGTTCAGTGTTAGGCAGGCTTCTTTAAAAAACTAGGCATCAGATCATAACTAAATTTCTCTCACCATTTAATCACGAGATTATTAAAAAAATGAAAGCACATCAGGCAAGTACTTTTACAGAAACATCATTTCATCTTTACCATGAACAACCATAAGGCACATCAGTCCTATGTAACCGCAGCATAAAGAAATATTAACTACTGATGACCAGCAACACTCAAAACTACTCATGCTGTCAATTCTCAAAGCAGGTTTATATTTCATGTCCGTTTCCCTCTTCACACTGATGAGCTCAAATAAGCACATTCATTAATGAAAATGGTTAAAATCTAAAAAAGAAAAGCTTAAAAATCTCATATTCCATCTGTGTAAACATGGAAAAACAAGTCCTGTCACGTGTTACTAAACAGACTTTCAAATTGAAGAGATTAAAAACATTTTTTAGCAACAGATTTTTTTTAGATTATATTTTGGGGAGATCCCCAAAGGCAGACAAATCAATTAAGAGGAACCCTAAACCATATTACACAATGTAAACCTAGATACATACTACTGTAAAGCTCATTAAGGGAAAAAAAAACATATATCAAATAATTGGCAAATTCAGAAATAATCAATGCTTCTCTCTAAAACACAAAAAAGGCTGAAAAGTGGTGAAGCTTGTAATTAAGTATGTGTAAGTTAAAAACATCTGCAATTAATGTATGCTTATTACAAACTACTGCGTTTGCAATAGAAGCACATACACATGGTCATATGCAGAAGTTTGAATACTCCCAGTCAAATTTCATGCTTTGTTCATTTTCTAAGTGAGAACAGTTAACACATCCTCCACAGAGAATAATGTACACACTGTGTATTTCTTTGTAATTTGTATGTATGTTAACATACTGGGAAAAAAAACACACCTTTCACATGATGTCCTCCAACATGTTACATTCAAGTTGTACAGCTGTGTAATTGTACATTAAACAGTGTATTCATCTGTTCTCTGTAAGTAATATGTACTTTTGCATATTAGCATATGTAATGATACTGCATAAAAATACATCCAGTAGCATTCACTAAATTTGTTCTCTTTTAGTTATAAAGTGGGATAAAGTTTGTGAGGACGTTCCTGTGGAACTGTTTAGTAGAGATATAAGAATAAAGCAGTGGTGCCAACAGGGCAGGGGTTTCTTCGTACGATGATGACGCGGATGTGGTTCAGCCGGGTTTGAATGCTTCTTTCCACCGTTACAGTGCTCAGCCAGGACTGAAGGAGTGTTGCTCTGGTCACTCGGCTTTTTTGTTGGCTCTTTTGAGTTTCTTGCAGAGAGCCAAGACGTCCACATAAAGGTTGCGGTTGAGAATCACAGAGCCACACACCATAGCACCAGCCAGCGCACCAGCATAGCCGCACGAAAACAGATCTTGGCCTAAAGGAGTAATACACTTATGTTAGTCTAGCCACCGTTTAATGGAACTTATTTACTTTGCAGGATGTAACAGTCAAGGTCATGATCCACTGTGAGATATTGGTACTGATATGCTGCAGTTATAAATCTCACAGTACAGCACTCTGTTTGTATATGATTGTGTACAGGTACAAAAACAAAAAATACATGTTGCACTATGTGAACAGAATAAATATTACATCTACTCACAGAGGCCTATAGTTCCTTAAAAAAGGCACTGGCATGGTACCCCTTACAACATTGAGGTGGTATGCCCAAGACTACATCTTCAGTACCTTTTACCAGTCATAACTGCACCATATTGTTGTTTTTTTTTTAAACAAATGCTTAACAAAAAGTTTTGAAAATGGCACAATTATTCACCTTTCCCTGGGGGAAAACTCAGTTAGGGTACCTTTTAAGGTACAGTTGGATCTTAAGGCCATTGCTGTACCTTTGATGATTCAATTACATAGATTGTACATTGAAGAACAAATCTGTACACACAGACACACACACACACCTGTAAGGTAGAGATTTTTGATGGGGGTTTGTGGTTTCATGGAGATGCAAAATTCTGCACTGAAGCGGGCAGTGCCATGGTCAGCTCCATAAATCTCTCCTTTAGGAGCCGCTATATAGTGCTGGTTAGTGATTGGAGTGCCTACATCCAGGTACTCTATCTGCATAGAGAATGAAAGAGACAGTGTGTAGGAGAGAGAAAGCCACATAGAAAGAAGGGAATCCAGAAATAAAATGAAGAACAAGAGAATAAGATGAGAGATAATACAGATATACAGTATAAGAGATATACACAAATGTTTGGAGATGCAAGAGATAAGAAAAAAAATTCTACTCAGTAAATAAGCAAACAAGTTTATTAGCGAGAGGAAGGTGTATCAGAGTGAGTAATGGGATCATACCCTGTCCTTGATCTTGGGGAACACCTGATACACCACTTCTAATAGGGAGTTGAGGAGGGTCTCCTTTAGTTCCTTATAGTCAGCCCCCCTGTTTTTCACCCTGTCATCTTTCCATTCCTCGAACCACGAGTAGGGGGCAAAACTCACTAGACTCAGAGTGGATTTACCTGGAAAAAGGCAGAAAAATTCAGTAGAAATTTAGAAAGGAGGGCTTGTCTGAATGATTTTGTTCAAATATGAATGATTCACTTATGAAGAAAATCTAAAATTCCCATTCAGTCTTGATGCTACCAGAAACACACAGAATGTTCCTTTTACCACAAACATAGCTGAACAACTAAGACATGTTTAGTGTCTGAACTTTCCTAGTCTTTCGGTGGAGCTATGAGGCTAAAGTAGCTAACAAGTAGTGGGACCAAATTAGCACTGTGTAAACTGTGGTATTGATTAAGCATGTAGTGAGAAATAATTCATGTGGAACTACACTATGCCTTTGTTATTGCGGGTGATAACTGTGATTTGTATGCGTTAAATCTCACACTCTGTCTTCACCTGTCTCTCTGTACCCATACTCTACCTGGCTTTCTCTGCTCCCAGGTGGGGTCTTTGGCAGATGGCGAGGCAATAAAAATCAGAGGTACACTCTTTATAGCTTCTTCCCTCTGTTCTTTCCTGTAGCCCTCCACCCTAGAGCGAAAACAAGGTGTGTGAGGCATGATATTATCAGTAGACAACAGAAACAGGAGATCAATGTAACTATAGTACACTAATAATATGCTGTACCAAAACCTTTGGCACTAGAAAAATGGATCTGTGCCTTTCCCCCTCACCCATCGGTACCAACAGGACGTAACTGCACTTGAAGGAGTTCTCCTCTGTGTTTAGCAACACTTATAACTGAAGCCAATGAGAATTTAGCAGCTTAGTTTTTCCTCTGCCAGGTGAGTACAAAGTCACCAAGCACTATTACATCAACAATGAGTGAACCAGAGTGTAAACTGGAATGATCCGTTAACTTCATGCTAGCCTCCACAGATTGTTTTTGTTCACTCAACAGAGAAAAATATAAGCTTTGCTTTATTCTATACATGATTCTATATAACTGTAGACATTTGGAACAGTGCAGAACGATGCTTCATTTCAGTTAATAGGGTAACTAACTATAACTAATCAAGCAAGATCAAGTTCAATTCATTTATTTATTAAATATATACTGCTCACCATACCAAGGCCAAAAGATCAGTCTCAATTTCAGATGCAAACTAAAAGGAAGATTCACTTAGTTGCCAACGATAATTGACACGTTAACTTTTCTACCCATCATTTGCTACTGACGAAAGAAATTCAAACATACAAATTAAATCAACACAGACTCTGACAAACACATCTCACTAGTTATGGACAAATGATGCATCAATGGCCAGCTTTTCAGAGACTCACAGATCACACTGTGGCTTCTCTGAAAGAAGAAGGATCATGGAAAATAAGAAGGAAAAACTGATTCGATCCAGCAACGAACCTATATCAAATGCACTTCTATGCATTTGTTCCATCTGTTTTTCCCTTTTTCTCTCTGTCGTCAGTAGATCACGCTAACCCAAGCCTACAGCCCTTTCAAACCCATACACTCACACACACACATCCATGCCCAACTTACTCTGTTTTTTATGTCTTTCTGAATGTAGTCTCTGTACTTGTCTGTCCTGTCTCTGTTGCTTGTTGTAAATATAACCTCTCCATCTATAAGTATTGCTATAACATGCCAGTTCAACGATACATGGCTACTGTATAATCACGGTATTATCCCTGAAAATTATCTCATGGAATATAAGAGAAATTAGTTCCCCTGTCAAAAGGACAAAAGTGTTAAACCATCTCAATAGTTTAAAATCTGACATATGTTTTATTCAAGAAACCCACCTTACAGAGACAGAGTCTCGGAAATTAACGGCTAAATGGATTGGCCAGACTTATCACTCTATATATAATTTAAAAACGTGATATTTAAATATTAATCAGGAAGGACATACCACTCGTAAAGAACTTTATACTGACCGACCCAGAAGGCCGTTACATTATTATTAATGGCATTACTGGGAAAGATAACTTTAGTAAATATGGACCAAAGACAGATTCTCCTGCTTTCTTTCATTCACTCTTCTCAGAAATTCCAGTTCCAGAAAATTCTCAGACTCATTTTTTATAATTGGTAGTGACTTCAATACAGTTCTGAACCCATGCATAGATCGTTCTTCTTCAGATTCAACAATACAAGTTTAAACACTACAAGTCAGATTATGGACTGGTGGATATCTGGAGATTGCAGATCCCCAGTTGTAATGAATATTCATATTACTCCCACATAGACTATGTTTTGTTAACAATTCTATTACACATAGAATAATTCATTTAGATATTAATAGTATTATTATATCTTATCATGCCCCAATTAGTATCACCTTTCTAGCAGACTATAAATCCCTCCCTCCTTTCTGGCTGATGTTTTGGTCACTTTTGAATGTTGGTGGTGCTTTCACAATCGTGGTAGCATGAGACGGACTCTACAACCCACACAAGTGGCTCAGGTAGTGCAGCTCATCCAGGATGGCACATCAATGCGAGCTGTGGCAAGAAGGTTTGCTGTGTCTGTCAGCGTAGCGTCCAGAGGCTGGAGGCGCCACCAGGAGACAGATCAGTACACCAGGAGACGTGGAGGAGGCCGTAGTAACCCAGCAGCAGGACCGCTACCTCCGCCCTCAGCATGACGGGTTTGGCAGTGGGTCAGTAATGGTGTGGGGTGGCATTTCTTTGGAGGGCCGCACAGCCCTCCATGTGCTCGCCAGAGGTAGCCTGACTGCCATTAGGTAACGAGATGAGATCCTCAGACACCTTGTGAGATCATATGCTGGTGCGTTTGGCCCTGGGTTCCTCCTAATGCAGGACAATGCTAGATCTCATGTGGCTGGAGTGTGTCAGCAGTTCCTGCAAGATGGAGGCATTGAAGCTATGGACTGGCCCGCCCGTTCCCCAGACCTGAATCTGATTGAGCACATCTGGGACATCATGTCTCGCTCCATCCACCAATGCCACATTGCACCACAGACTGTCCAGGAGTTGGCGGATGCTTTAGTCCAGGTCTGGGAGGAGATCCCTCAGGAGACCATCCGCAACCTCATCAGGAGCAAGCCCAGGCGTTGTAGGGAGGTCATACAGGCACGTGAAGGCCACACACAATACTGAGCCTCATTTTGACTTGTTTTAAGGACATTACATCAAAGTTGGATCAGCCTGTAGTTGTGTTTTTCCACTTTAATTTTGTGTGTGACTCCAAATCCAGGCCTCCATTGGTTAATACATTTGATTTCCATTGATGATTTTTGTGTGATTTTATTGTCAGCACATTCAACTTTGTACAGAACAAAGTATTCAATGAGAATATTTCATTCATTCAGATCTAGGATGTGTTATTTGAGCGTTCCCTTTATTTTTTTGAGCAGTGTATATATGCTTAAACTTAAACTGGAATATTTTTAGCAAATCAATTAAAACAGGAAACCGAGAAATCAATAACAAAAGCAATCTCAGATTCCTCTGGTAGGATCATTCAGGACCACCTAGCTATCAATGATGCATTTAGGTCTTTTTACTCTAAGCGCTATACTTCTATTAAGAATGCCTCAACAGAAGAAACTGAAGCATTCCTGAGCATTGTCTCCCTACATTACCTACATGTGTATCGGAATCAATAGACAGACCTCTTTCCTCTGAAGAAATCAACAAAGCCCTCTTTCTAATGCCTAATCATAAATCTCCAGGACCTGATAACTACCCAGCAGACTTTTAAAAACAATTCTGGCCTCTTATTTCACCATTCCTTTTAAAAGTAATCTCAAATATTTTCATATTTGAAAATATCTCCATACCCTATCATATGAATACTGCTCTTATCACCCTTATCTTAAAACCAAATAAAAAAACCTACAGATTGCTCCAGCATTTCACTGATCAATTCAGAGAAAAATCATAAGTAAAGCTTTATCAATCAGATTGGAATCAGTCACACCCACGCTCATAAGCACAGATCAAACTTGGTTTATCAAAGGGAGACAGTCTTCAGAGAACACGCGTAGGTTATTCAATCTAATTCATATGTATAACAACAAAAAATCTCTATATATATCACCATGTATAATAGCTTCTCTGGATGCTGAAAAGGCGTTTGATAGGGTAGAGTGGTCTGTTCTCTTTGCCTCTCTTAAACATTTTGGATTTGGCCCATACTTTGTATTCAACTGGATAAAAACACTATACAACTCACCTTCTACTTCTGTCTCAATGAATAGACATATATCCAGACCCTTTCAGCTACACAGAGGAAGTCGACAAGGATGTGCTTTGTCACCTTTGTTTTTCTGCCTTTTTTATTGAACCCTTGGCTGCCTCTATCAGCCAGTGCGATAAAATCTCAGGTACAAAGTCAAAGTCATACCACCATAAAATCAGTCTATATGCAGACAATGTTTTACCATATATTACTAAGCCTTCACTATCCCTTCCATCAGTTCATGATCTGATAAATAAGTATAGTAGGGTGTCTGGCCCATTAATTCCATTAATTGGTGTGTGTATGTGTGTGTGTTTGTGTGTGCGCGCATGTGTTTTTCACTATTTGGTATAAATACCTAAGTTCTGATTGGCTCTATATCTGTGTGTTGGCCGTAGTTCAACAAGCACAGGATGTGCTGCAGAGGTGATACAGAGAGAAAGGAGGCACTCACAGCTCATCCAGATTGTTCTCGGGGAAGACCCAGTAGTTTTTAGCTTCGAGACCCAACTCTTCTTTTGTCCCTTCCAGACCCAGAAAGACACTGAGTCCGCCTTCTCCATGCTTCACAAAACTCAGCTGCTTCTGGATCGCTGTCAATCACACACATGCACATACAAACACATGCACACAAGATACAGTAGCTGTATTTTTAATTTGGAGTTTTAAATATTGTTCCGCTGCCCTGCGATGGACTGGCGACCTGTCCAGGGTGTATCCTGCCTTCCGCCCGAAGACTGCTGGGATAGGCTCCAGCATCCCCCCGCGACCCTGACGGAGAAGCGGCTTAGAAAATGGATGGATGGATGGATGGAATATTGTTCCAAGATTATAAGAACTTATAAATAAACCTGTCACAATTATTTAATTGCAATTATTTCTTACATCTATGAACCTTCACAATCCTGTTTATTTCTTGCAATAAACAGAACAGGAATTCAGCGATTTTCAGTTGTTTTGAAGCAAATATATGAAAATAAAAAACAAAACATTTATTAAGACGTGTCATGTGTCTAACAAAAACAGCAAAAGCTCTAACATCTGCCAGGTTTCTGTGGTAGTCTTTATATTTACTGAATAATATAGTTTAGAATGTAGTAAGCCTGGAATGTAAGGTGTGCAAAGTTAAATGGAAGTGAAGAATTAACATGATGTTTGATAAATTCATAAAACCATAAGCTTTTTCTATAACTTTATACAAATTTTCTATATCTATCAAAAATATGACTGGCATGAAAAAACTGCAGCCCATTTCTCATTCTACATTCTTATTCTCTCGTCCTCTCTCCTTTCCACTTTCTCCCTCACCTGGCATGGCCTGCACTTCTTTGGGCAGGAGCTGCTGGTAGGTGTTGAAGACTCCAGCATCTGAGATGATGATGGGAGCGTGCACATGCACCTCCTCATGTCCCTTCATAACACTCACACCTGCAAACACACAGCACTGCAATGTCAAAACACTCCCGGAAATACATCTTAATACATTATCTATAGAACTACTGGAGCTGGATTAGTTTTACCCATAGAGATTCTGTAACCATTGGTGACAAACACCACCACGTCACACGGCTGTGTTTGATAACAGGTTCTGATGTCCTTTTAGCATGAGCTGGATTAAAACAGGACTGCTATTACTATTAGGGAGTAACAGGGTCAGCCAAATACATAAGATCACCATTATTACTGTTAAACTAAAAACTTACACAGTGCAGATCTGTATAGGATCCACTAAAATGATAATACTTTAGCAGGTAAAACTAATCCAACTCAAATAGGGTTTGTGATAGGCTTGATTTCAGTAAAGCTGAGTTCACTGTATATAACAACAGTATATTCTACTACAGTTTACTTACCTTTAAACAAACTAATATTTTACTCAAATAATGTAAGAAAAATAATGTCTAGAAAATAGAATATCGAGAAAATACAACTTTTGATCCTGAAAATAGGACATTGATCCAAATGTTTAGAATTTCAGCACTATTTTTTTTACGAATGAACAGTTCACTTAAGTTAAAACCAAAATCTGCAGACTTGAAATTAGTTCATTAATTTAGAAAAAGTGAGGCAACCTGTTTCCTATACTTCTTAAAGTAAACTCACTGTTTAAAGTTTACAGCATAAGCATGGGTGAAACAGTTACCATAACAAATTTTACAAAACAGAATGTCTGATTAAGATCAGAAATGATCCCCCCAATCATCCTCCCACGTTACTCTACTGGGCAGTCCAAGTTTGTAAATATTAATTTCTAGGGTGCAAAGGGGAGGTAGGTATGGTTACTCTCCAAATAATGAGATCAAACTCAAATTTCTTTGGGAGTCTTTAACGTTGGTGATTTTTTTTTCATTAAAGTTCAAGATTTATATACTCCCAGTGGTTTTGCCTGTTGCTATACACACCTCCAACTTAACACAGTTAAATAAGTCTTGTGATATTCCAGTACGACAATTAACTTACTTGGTTTGATATTGAAAACTTCCCTTTGTAATAACTTTTGTTCATGTGCTTTTCCCCACTTAACACAATTCTAATTAATCCAAGATTACATGGTAGCATCAAGCTAAATGTGCTGTTTAATGCTTCTTTTGGCAACTGTAGACTAATATTTGAAGCTTGCAAGATTTGCATGTTACATCTGTTTTGTACTTCTGATCTTTTAGTAAATAGGTTATTTAAGATTAAAGCCTAACACTGACTCTCAAAAGTCTGTCACCCTTTTAGCTCTTTGCTAAGCGAATAGCTCTCTGCTAATCTTAGGCCACTCTTGAAAATGAACTGAACACAGACAGTCAATCAAGTGTTGGTCTTGAATATTCAACATACCCACACACTGAAATGGCAAAAGTCGTCAAAGAAAACAAAGTACAAAACACTTATTTTAATACTCTTTTGAGCAAGTTTTGAAAGGTGACCGTAGTATAGAAAATAGTTTCTTAAAATCTTTACTTTTTAACAAAAATAAAAACAAAATTATTGTGCTGGTTAAGAACATCCTTACTGATCAGTTCTCATTTCTTCCTAAAGAAGAAAAGAAACTGTAAATGTTTTGAGGTTACCTATAGCCTCCTTGGCGTCGTTGAGGAGGATGCGGTTGACAGGTGCTCTGACGAGGACGGCTCCTCCTGCCTTCTCTATGATGGGAATCATGTGAAAGGCAATCTCACTCGCTCCTCCCTTAGGGTACCAGGCACCGGGCATGTAGTGGCACAAAAGCAGACTATGCATGGAGAAGCTGGCTTCTTTTGGTATGTTTCCTAAACAAACACACCAATCAGTACCACAAACACTGAAAGAACAAACAAAACAAACAAACATTTTTATGCTTCTTGGTGAAGCCAAGGTTTCATAGAATACTCATAAACTGTTTTCAGCTGTTTGTACAATGTACAATCACATCTATAAGTGGCATATCTGTGATTGTTGTGGAAGCCTGTCATTTTAATTAGGGGTGTAATGATACACCATATTAAAAATTTTAATTACATGCATATATTTTAATATTTGATATGATTTTCCATCCTAAGGTCCAGAATTTATATATGATTTACAAAAATCCTAGCCAGTTTAGCAATAGGTGCATGCATAACATAAGCTGCAGCCCCTCCGTACCCACTTTATTCTGACAGAATGTAAACATAGTGCTATTTTGATCACTGACAATGGTTTCCACAAAAGATGACAAATGAGAGACTCCCAACCGAAACCGAGACATGTACCAATAATATAGTTTTAAATTTCAATAGTGTTTCAAATTTTATTTTTTTGATATTATAAATTAAAACTTAATTAAAAATTACATCCTTAATTTTAACATCTGATACAAACAAGCAAACATGAAGAAATTATAGCCTCCAACTCTGAGCCTTGTGACTGATTTGAGTCATCAATCATTCAATCATCATTTATAAGGCATGTGTTATAATAGCAAGTGTAATTCGAAGTGCTTAACAAACTGACACTGTTAACTGTTTAAGATGTAATATGTGAGATTTGGGGATTTGGAGACCTCTCTGGTAGAAATGTGTAATAGCGCACAATGCCCTGAAGAACTTGGTAGAGGACACATCTTCCAATGATGTGAGTGAATCATCCACTATTGCCATCATATTTTCATCAGTGTAATGTTGATTTTGCATTTGTGACCTAAACATCAAGCCAGACCTTCTTTTTGAGCATGTGTTGTGATGTGGTTCCAAAAACTTCCTACTCGACTCGATTATTATTTCAGGCTTTACAGGGCAACTCAGCAGCGCATGCACAGCATATTTTAGAGTGGTTTGTTTTTGTTCTTTTTTCAGTAATACTACATCTTTCAATCTGAACAAAAAATCTTTAGTTTGAAGACATAGAAAAATAGGAAATAGCCAAAAGAATAAAAGGCAGCAAGAGCACAAATATATATTTAATATTTTACAAAATACATTAAAACACATAACATTCACAGACAATAAGCTAAAATAAAGTCATGACAATCAAGAACAATCGATAAGTGTAGTTTATTGATCTTTTCTGGGGAAATTTCAACGCTACATTGACAAAACACAGTAGCAAAACTTATGAAAGTTATGAGAAAGTTATGAAGAAAAATCACAGGAGATCTTACCATATGTGCCAAAGATGTAGCAGAACACAGCCCTCAGGTCTTCATTCTGAGTGAGGCCGTTCACCACCTCAGCCAGGCTACGGGTTCCATAACGAAAGAAATACGACAGACGATTGATCAAACCTGAGTAGACCAGGAATTTAGCAATCAGAGAGGGAATGATCTTCAACAAAGGCATCCACCAAACACCGTGACCACATTTCTGAGAAAATAAATACAGGAAACGCACAAAATTATTACCATTTTCTTGTTTACATTACTTTTGTTTGTGAAACTTGGCATCAACATGGAGATATAGAATAAGTTTCAGGGAAGGATCGTGCCACCTCCTTCCAGTCTAACATCCTATAAATTCCCATCTCTACCTACAGTTTCACGTGATGAAGATCTGGCCATTCCCACCATCACTCCATCTGCCCTCAGGTCCTCATTTCCTTAGTCCAGAACTTTCCTTTCCCTTTCCTTACACTACCACCATACGCTGAAGGTAAAGTATGAACTAGCAAAATGTTGCCTGAAAGATACTGAGCAATAGAAATACAGTATTTGAAAGCTCTACAGTTTCACAGTTATTTCTATTCTTTTCATGTTTACAGTGCATTGTGCATGTCTTATTTTCAGCCTTATGAAGTCTATATTTTGCTTTCATTCCTCTGTAAACCACTCTGTGAACTTTAAAAATGATGCCAGATAAATAAAAAGCATTATTTGTAATTTAAAAAGAGGAAACATTTACAAAAAAGGTAACTGCATTTGCACATTCAGGATTGTAGTGAAGCTGGCCCATTTACATTTACAGTATTTGGCAGACGCTCTTATCCAGAGCGACTTACAAGAAGTGCTCTGTCTATCTAGAGAAAGTATCTTTGTTAGTTACCAATAGCTTAGAGAAAAAGACAGTCCTGAGCTCAGATACTGCTAGAAACAAAAAGTCACTGCAGACACCGAGAGAAAAAGGAACAGAGTTGAACACAGAACTCAGAATGTGCCATTCAGTGCAATACAATAACAATAAGATACAATACAATAAACTACAATACACAGTGCAATACAATAAAATATAAGTGCAGCTTATCAGTACTCTATCAGTACTTCGTCAGTACTCATCAGTACAGGTCAGTACTCTTACATGATCTAACATGTATTGCAGAATTTGTTCATTTATTCTTGTCTTATGAGAAGAAACATGGTTTGCAGTCACATTGAACACGCATACCAAAAACACAAGCAAACAAATAAAAAAATCACCTATATAAAAAAGCTTTTAAAGGAAGACAAAGCATAAAGCACAGAAAGCAAAACAGGCTATATTTTTCACTTCTCCCTATCGATTAATAATACCATTAATAACACAATCTCACTGGAGTTTTGAAAACTGCATTGTATCCTTGGAAATCTACAGCGAGGACTAATTTGGATGATCGTTCCATAAAATAATCGGTTTAGTCTTATTTATGCTTCTAAAATCATTATCAAAAATCAATAAATAAATAAATATAAAAATCTGGCATCCAATAAGATGGCTGCTTGTTTTAACAATGCTCTTAAAGAGTTCCCTGTTCCTGATACTCACGCTGCGCCAGGTGATCAATGCGAATGTCAAAACTGACTCATAAAAGACTATAAAACATGGGCATAAGGTTTGAGTGCATCTAAAACTGGCTGAAACTCAGAAGTACAACTGTGTGTTGTCTTTGAACAGATAAAGGCGCCATTTCAATCCTTTTTTGTTTTTTTTTTTAAGTACACCGTCACCAACTGCAACTCGTCACTCAGAAACGCATCACACTTACCTTACATTACACACTTGCTCACTGACAGCACAAGGGGGAGGGGACAGCAAGGAGAGGATGATTCAATTGCAATGTACTTACCCTTGGCTAGGTTAGCCTCAGTGAGCTATATAGCTAGCTATGCAAACTTTGTAATGCAGAGAATTTTTTTTGGTTGTGTTTTTTGAAAATTCTGAATACGACATACATAAAGTGCTTTGTGTCTGACTGTACGTTTTAGTTTTGAATGGTGGTGTATTGCCTTTATTTTTTTATTGTCTCGAGCGCTGCATCTTTAACAATGCCACTTTACCATGCAGGTTAGCAGAGTAATGAGGTTCTACCAGGAATCATGTATAACAGATGGAATAGTCTGCCACCTTAAACCCAGTATGAACAGAGCAAATAGAACATTAGGGTTTTGAAATGTGTATTTGTATTTGGCTTATAAACAGCTTTGTCTGTAATTTTTTCAGGTTTGAAAAAGAAAACGTTTTAGGTTGCAGTGATTTCTGGGAAAATTCTGCTGCTGAAGTTGTTACTTGCGTTACTCAGTCCCTCATCCCTCATCTAACACCCATCACTTGACCTAATGAAGTCCTGGAATGACCCTTAAGACAGACTTGGGGAGTCAATGTCAATGTTGGACTTGGCATGTTAAAACTGGTACTGAAAGAGGCGGCCTAGCTCAATCAGCCTCTCACCTTAGTCAGTCTAATGAACTCATCGATGGCCTTCTCCTCTCCTGGGAAGCACTTCTTCAACTCCTGAGCGTAGCGATTTTTGCCACTATAAATGGGGTAGACACGGCGGTTCTCTGGGGGGCCCAGGACCACATGATCAAAGGGGTTGTCTAGTGGCTCCCACTGTAGCTGTCCATTGGTCAGTTGATCTGATATGCACCGCAGCGGTTTATTTTCCACCAGGTCACCAATGTAGTGGATACCTGAACCAGAAAAGGAGGTCACTAGTGTGTTTAATATAAGAAAATGTGGAAAAGTTCAAGGTCAAGTTTCACTAGAGTTCGTCACTTGCACTTTAGTCAGTATAAATACTGCCGTTGTAAACATCAACAACTCTTGGAAGCTCAATTATAATATCTATTTTAATGAAATGTGCAGTTGGAGAATTCTTTAAGTACTTGTGATACCCAAAATATGCTGAGAAAAGCATTTATTTTACATTTTGTGGACATTTCATGAGAAACAATCCAAAATTAAAACTGAAGTTAAAAATATTTTCTTCCTTCTGCAAATTTTATTTTGGAAAAACATAATTCTGTCTAATAATATAATATTGCCCTCCCCACCACTAACATGCCCAAACACCATGAAAAGTGGCCATATGTTTCAAGGTAACTCTGAGCTGAAGACCCCAATCATACAACAGCCTTCTCACCAACATCAAATTCGAAGCCTTTCTCTGAGAAGGTGTGGCAGCATCCTCCAGCCCGGTCATGCTGTTCAAGTACCAGAACCTTCTTTCCAACCTTCGCCAGCAAAACTGCAATACCGAGTCCACCGACGCCACTGCCAATCACAATGGCATCAAGGTTTTGAGGGACTTTGCTGGCAAGAAAGCCTGTAGGGTAGAGAGCAGAAAAGCGTAAGAGATCATTTATTTTAATCATTTAAATTACTAGTAAACACTATTTCAGGAAACTAAGTCTAAGCTGTACTTTCTAAAGTGATGTGTTTCAACTCAGGACTATAACATATGTGAGGCATGGTAAGAGTATCACACAGCTGGGACCAATAGCTAAAGGAGAAAAGGAAGATGTGGGACAAGGGTTAAAACTGAGTATTACATGGAAATAAATGACAATATTTCAGCTACAGTGTATGAGATGTAACCTATCCTGGGTTTTTCCTGCCTTACGCTTAATGAGCTCCAGCTCCCCCACGAACCAGGAGGATAATGTGTATGTGTGTGTGAATGTGAGAGAGTGAGAGAGAGAGTGAGAGAGAGAGAGAGAGAGAGAGAGAGAGAGAGAGACACACAGGCACATTTGGTATTAGCCAAACAATAATAAACTGATTTTGAGCAGAATCTATTTCTGTGATGATTAGATCTGTCCTGTTTGATATGTGTGTGTGTGCATTTCTGTCTTCATGCTTTCTGTTTCAACACAGCCTTCTGTTTTACAGTATCTGAATGTTGCTATGCTACACCGAACCAAATTCTAATCTCAAATGGGAAATCCACAGATTTTTCACATTTTCAGCATCCTTAAGTCATTCCGAGTGATTTGGTCTGAAATGCACTGTTCTAGAGAGATTACTGTCAGAAGTCAAAGTAGTGAGGATAGGACCCAGATGTTTAAACAGTTTAATAGCTCTAAATGCTACCTTAACAGAAAGTTATTTCATGCAATGGTAATGAATGTATGCTTTGGCATAAATGTATTTTTTACAACAAGAACATGGCAAAGAGGTGCATAAAAGTTTTTTCAGACCTACCACTATTTCACCATCATCAACATTACATATAAAACCCTGAAAACATATGTAGGTTCACTGGTGGTTTTGCATTGTAAATAAAAAGGCTATATTTGCACCCCTGGTTCTTATCCACAATACTGTAAATAAACATGAGTCTACACTGAGCTATTTCACATCAAACCACTGACTTACATCTCACTGATTAGTGCAGATGTTTTTGATAAATCGGTGGGACACCCCTCTTTGACCAGGGTATATTTTGGTTTCTCCATCTGAATTTACATGACCAAATCCTAAAGGGAAATTATTCAGTAACTGCATTAAACAAATGTACATTTTTATGTTATATATTATTTTTTTGGTAAAAGTTTCCCTCAAATTAACAGAAAATGTGTTTTTTGGTCATACACATACTGCTATATGCTTACAATTTACTGCTAAAAGCCAAAAATCATAGACGATCTTTGTATTATTTTATAAAAATAATTTTTAGAGTAGATCACTGAAAAGACACCATTTGTTTACAGCCCAGATTTGTGGAAAAATGGGTCAACTTTCAGAGTTCAGCTTCTTTTATTATAAGGGTTTAAAATTACATCACCCATTTATTTGACTGGAAAGAAGAGATAAAATTTCGTATGACACCCACTTATTCAATGCAGTTCATGAAATATGAAAATTATGAAGAATATGACGAAGTGCATTTTGGAACCACTGGTGGTCTCAAGGGGTTGAAGAGGTTAACCACAGGAACCAAATGGAAGACTTCTGATGAAAAACATCTCACTGAGGAATCCAAGCAAAGGTATGGAAGCCAATTTCTTGGCTTTTGAAAGAAAAAAGACAATATACTTTGTCATAATAATGACTTAATATCTCATAATAAGAAGAAATTCTCAGAATTTGAGATGCTAAATCAAAACCATGAGTACGTAAGTCATAATTATGGAAAGTAAATCATTATTATGAGGTAGCATATCATAATTAAGATGGGATAAGTTATAAGAAACAAGAAACAGGCTTCCATACAAAAGGCTGAAACTGGCTTCTAATTCCAGTTGTCAGTTTCACCGTAAATGGCACTGCAGTTTTAACACACAGAAAACGGATTATCTATACTAAATGCTTTATAAACGCTCTGAATTGCGATCTGAATAAACTGAATAAAATGTAAAAGTCAATAAGTAAATAGGAGAGTTCATTTTAAAAAATGATTTGACGCTGCCATCTACAGGCCTCTGAGTGCAACTGCAGCATCATTTAAGGTGGAACGAAAAAGCCGACAGTTTCTTATTCAAACAAGAAGCTAACTTCAGCCTCGTTTTAAATACAAAGGTTCCCACTGTTTTATTTTACAGTGGTCTGTTATCTGACTCCCACCAAAAGCTAATCTCGACTCAGTTACGCTGTGTTAGTACGAGGCTGAGGCCGGGGAGTTCCCTCTCTAACGACTCTGCTTCCTATTCGCAGCTTCTTGTTCGAACTGGCTCGTTCCACCTTAAATAGGACTGCTTTACACTCCAAGCGCCTGTGGCCGCCTGAGAGTTTAACCTTGTTTCAGCACTTTGTTCTTCTCTTTCTTATCCAGTACCATCGGCTTCAGAGGTTCGCGGGAGTCGAAGTCAAAAGGACTCGGTCCGGATGAGCCGAGCACATTTTTGAGGAGTAACACGACCAGCAGCACGACAACAAGACCGACCGCGACCCACATCACTGCAGCAGCTCTCTGACAGCCGGAGAACTAACTCAGCTCAGCTGAACTGGACTGAACTATGAGCTGAACTGGACTAAACTAAACTGAAG
Organism: Pygocentrus nattereri; assembly: GCF_015220715.1. Classification (NCBI taxonomy): domain Eukaryota; kingdom Metazoa; phylum Chordata; class Actinopteri; order Characiformes; family Serrasalmidae; genus Pygocentrus; species Pygocentrus nattereri. Next base: position 16,316,740 of record NC_051224.1, on the reverse strand, counting down.
TGAACTGAAACCAAGCTAACGGCTCTTTCTGCGCGTGCGTTTACTCCCTCGCGCGAGATTTGTGTGTGATCAGGCAACAAATCCAAAGGTCACCTCAGATTTTTTGTCGATATTTTTAGGTAGACTTTATTACTAAAGTTCAGTCTTGGAAGGTGGTTAAATTTTCTCTTTCTCACAATCTAAAAAACCTTATTCTCCACACTCCACACCCGGTTTCGGTCTTTCATCAGTAATGGCTTCTCACTTCTCAGTGGAGGGGTGGACAGAAAATATTTACATAATCTACTGGTCAGAAGCTAATAGTGTCGTTTCTAGTCCAAATGTTGAGGGCAGAAGTTTCCCCTTCCTGCTCCTGTACTATGTGGCCACCAGCAGAGCTTTTCTAACCCACCTTTCTTCCCCCTACTAGTGAATAAAATGCAGTGCAGTTACTGCTGTTAGTAGGGCGTTTTGTTTTCATAAAACCTCTGACAAATATAGTTCTTAGTTCTTTATATCTGTATTGCAGCAGGATATTAAAACCATTTCCGCATTATAAGGCAGCTTTATATAGTCAGAACTACAAGACCATATCAGTGCAAACATACTTTTAAGAAGACATAGGAAACAATATCAGAAAAAGAAAACTAATTTTAGTGTTAGACAGGCTTCTTCAAAAATAGGCATCACATCATAACAAAAATGTCCCTCACTTAAGAGTTTTTAAATGCCTAAAACATTTAATAAAATACATTCTCTTTCAGCAAAACCTGCAGTTCAACCATTTAATCACGTAAACCGATTATTAAAAATGAAAGCACATCAGGCAAGTACTTTTACAGAAACATTATTATTTCATCTTTACCATGAACAACCATAAGGCACAGCAGTCCTACGTAACCGCAGCATAAAGAAATATTAACTCCTGATGACCAGCAACACTCAAAACTACTTATGCTGTCAATTCTCAAAGCAGGTTTATATTTCATGTCCATTTCCCACTTCACACTGATGAGCTCAAATAAGCACATTCATTAATGAAAATGGTTAAAATGAAAAAATACAGTTGGATTCCATATACTGGACTTCATAAAAAACAAGTCATCTAACAAACCATTTCACAAGAAAAATTACATTAGGCACCTCCTGAAAATCATCTCCAAACACCAACTGTATGACTACAAAAACTAAGCTGGGTTCACATGACTGGTGTTACTAAACAGACATTCAGTTTGAAGGGATTAAACATTTATTAGCATTAATCTTTCTCAGATTATATTTTTGGGAGATCCCCAAAGGCAGCCAGCTACAGAATACAGAATGAATTAGGCCAAAAAATGAGGAAAAGATTGAAGGAAGGTATGAAAAAGTGCTAGAAAATGTAATGATCAGTGCTTCTGTCCAAAACACAAAAGCTTGTAATTTAGTTAAACATATATCAGCAATTTACATATTTTTATAAGTTTTATAAAAAACATAAGTAAATAAAAAACATAAGTTTTACATATTACTGTACATAGTCATATGCAAAAATTAAAACTTTCTAAGTGACAACAGTTGACACATCCTCTACGGAAAGCATACTTAAATATGGTGATTTCCTGCCAACTGCAGTTTACCATGTATATTTATTTATATGAATTTAACATCCTGGAAAAAAATAACATTTTTCACATTATCCCCCAAGTATGTGAAATTCAGCTAATAAACAGTAATTGTACATTAAAAAAATTTAGCTGTGTGTTCTCAGAAGAGGATGCGTACTTTTGCATATGACTGTATATTATATGCAATAATACTACATAAAAGGTGCGTCCAATGGCGTGAATCAGGACCGTGGTTCAGCCGGGTTTGAATGCTTCTTTCCACCATTACAGTGCTCAGCCAGGACTGAAGGAGTGTTGCTGTGGTTACTGAGCTTTCTTGCTGCCATATTTGAGTTTCATGCAGAGGGCTAAGACGTCCACATAAAGGTTGCGTTTCAGAATCACAGAGCCACACACCATAGCACCAGCCAGCGCACCAGCATAGCCGCATGAAAACAGATCTTGGCCTAAAGGAGTAATACACTATGTTAGTCTGGACATATGCAGTTACCTCTGTTTAAAAGAACTTGTTTACTTTGTGGGATGTAAAACAACTTTTTTGTAATCAATTTTTGTATTATCCATGTCTTAAGAGCTAATAATAAACATTATCTGAGGTACAACCAAGATCATGGTCACTGTGAGCTATAGGCACTGATGTGATGCAGTTGTAAATCGTACTGTACTATCATAAAAAGGCACTGGGGTGGTACACCTCACACCACTGAGGTGGACCCTTAAGGGTGCGTTGTTGTACCTTTGAGGATACATTTACATGGTCTGTACCCAGATGAAGTAAAAGGTTTACACACCAAAAATCTGTTTACACACACACACACACACCTGTGAGGTAGAGATTTTTGATGGGCGTCTGCGGTCTTATAGAAACACAAAATTCTGCACTGAAGCGAGCAGTGCCTTGGTCTGCTCCATAGATCTCCCCTTTAGGAGCCGCTATGTAGTGCTGGTTAGTGACAGGAGTGCCTGCATCCATGTATTTTATCTGCAGAGAGAGTGAAAGAAATCTACTCAGCATAAGCCAAGAAAACTGCTGAGTTTATTAGAGAGAAAGAGACAATAAGGCAGAAGGGGTAGTGAGTAACGGGTTCATACCCTGTCCTTGATCTTGGGGAAGACCTGATACACCATTTCCAAAAGGGAGTTAAGGAGGGTCTCCTTAAGTTCCTTATAGTCAGCCCCCCTGTTTTTCACCTTGTCATCTTTCCATTCCTCAAACCACGAGTAGGGGGCAAAACTCACCAGACTCAGAGTGGATTTCACTCAAAAATTCAACACAAATTCAGAAGGGAGGACTTGCCTTCTAACACACCTAAACCATTTCACATCAGACCTCTGAATGATTTTATGAGGAAGTCACATGTAACTGAAAAGTATGTTAGGGTGGTGCAGGACATGTATGAGGATAGTGAGACAGTGGTGAGGTGTGCAGTTGGAGTGACAAATGGTTCAAGGTGAAGGTAGGGTTACATCAGGGATCAGCTTTGAGCCCCTTCTTGTTTGCAATGGTGATGGAAAGGTTGACAGATGAGGTCAGGCAGGAGGCTCCATGGACCATGATGTTTGCAGATGACATTGTAATCTGTAGTGAGAGTAGAGAGCAGGTGGAAGAGAATCTGGAGAGGTGGAGGTTTGCACTGGAGAGGAGAGGAATGAAGGTCAGTAGAAATAAGACGGAATACATGTGTGTGAATGAGAGGGAGGCAGGTGGAAAGGTGAAGATGCAAGGAGTAGAGGTCGTAAAGGTGGAAGACTTCAAATATCTTGAGTCAACCATCCAGAGCAATGGAGAGTGTAGAAAAGAGGTGAGGAAGAGGGTGCAGGCAGGATGGAGTGGGTGGAGACGGATGTCAGGGCTGATGTGTGACAGAAGGATAGCAGCAAGAGTGAAAGGGAAGGTTTACAAGACAGTAGTGCGTCCTGCTATGATGTATGGTTTGGAGACTGTGGCTCTGTCTAAAAGACAGGAGGCTGAGCTGGAGGTGGCAGAAATGAAGATGCTGAGATTTTCGTTGGGAGTGACAAGGATGGACAAGATTAGAAATGAGCAGATCAGAGGGACAGCGAAGGTAGAGCAGTTTGGAGATAAAGCCAGGGAGGCCAGGTTGAGATGGTTTGGACATGTGTTGAGGAGGAATAGTGGATATATTGGTCAAAGAATGTTGGAGATGGAGCTGCCGGGCAGAAGGAGAAGAGGTAGACCTCAGAGAAGGTTTATGGATGTAGTTAAGGTGGACATGGAGATGGTTGGTGTAAAAGTAGAGGAGGCAGTGGATAGGGCAAGATGGAGGCAGATGATCCGCTGTGGCGACCCCTAAAGGGAGCAGCCGAAAGAAGAAGAACAAGAAGAAGAAGAATGATAAACTTATGAAGAAAAGCTGAATTTTCCACTCAGTCTTGTGTGGCCAGAAACACACAGAATGTTTACCACAAAGATAGCCGAGCAACTAAGGTATGTTTATCTTACTATTATGTACATAAATGGACAAAGTAACTAGAGTTCAACTATCAAGAGATTATAACTATGTAATCTATTAGTAGCACGTCATGCAGATGTTCTTGATCGTCAATAAGCCTTTAGACCTGGTCTGACGGTGAGGGCCATGGGCCAACCTGCCAAAGAGATACTCATAGCTTACCCCCTCATCCAAAAAGAGGAACAACACATTTTTATACTATAAATAACATTCATTTTTTAAATAACTTATTAACCAATAAATAGTTAAATGTAATAAAATATCTTGAAGCCTACTTAACTTCTATACTTTCTTTACTTGTGGCCCACCACAAACATGGAACTTTAGGTTCCTCTGTCTTGGACCCTTAATGTGGAACTATACCATGCCTTTGTTATCACAGGTGATAACTGGTTCCTATCAGGTAAATCTCACACTCTGTCTTCACCTGTGTCCCGGTATCCATACTCTACCTGGCTTCCTCTGCTCCCAGGTGGGGTCTTTGGCAGATGGTAAGGCAATAAAAATCAGAGGTACACTCTTAACAGCTTCTTCCCTCTCTTCTTTCCTGTAGCCCTCCATTCTAGAAGGAAAACAAGGTGTGTGAAGCATGATATTATCAGTTGACAACAGAAACAGCAGATTAGTGCAATTATAGTACACTAAGGCTGTTTTTTGCACTAGAAAACTGGGCCTGCGCTTTTTTCCCTCGCCCATCTGTAGTAATTAGTACTGCCAATTAGTACTGTAGGTTTCAGTTTAATGGCTTGTGGTACCTGCACATTTTTCAGCGTGAGAATGCAGAACAGTGCAGAATAATATATATCTGCAAATATGTTAAGCTAACTATAACAACCAAGCAAGGTAAAGTTCAATTTATTTACTTGTTAAAAATCTACTGTGTACGATAGCAAGGTCACATGGTCAGCCTACAGAAAATCTCATTTTGAGACGCATCAATTACAAAACATTCTAAAAACCCATCATTTCTCTTGTACTGCCTCCACAATGAAGCATCGTGCTTCGACCCCGATGGTTGCCACTGGTTGTTTAGCTCACAGAGTGGTTCTGACAGTCCACAGAAATCAACATGTTCTACATCAATTTCTGAAGCAAACTTAATGGAAGGTGACTCTTGGTTGCAAATAATACTCTACACCCACCATTCAAAAACTACTGAAGAAAAACATATGAAAATTAAATCAACTTCACCATTTGTAAAAATGTGGATGTTTTGTGTTTAGAGGAGAAAAGTCCATCAGACTCAGTTTGTCTCTCAGAATGTTCAGCTGGAAGTACACCCCGCCAACAAAAGTCCCAAAACTAAAACTCATCAAATCAGTTCACATCAATGAATCAGCATTCAAATTATTGAATTTTACCAAATGGTGTTGAGTTTAAATGTGTGAGCTTGTTTGAGTTTTGATTGTTCTCATTTTGGTCAGTTCATGTTTTTGAATGTTCAGTAAGGAATGAATATGGTGTAGGTGGAAAAAAGGGTGTGCTGTATATCACAGGCATTGAGTTCTGTAAGCACAGGATGTGCTGCAGAGACGATACAGAGAGAAAGGAGGCACTCACAGCGCATCCAGGTTGTTCTCGGGGAAGACCCAGTAGTTTTTGGCTTCGAGACCCAACTCTTCTTTTGTCCCGTCCAGACCCAGAAAGACACTGAGTCCGCCTTCTCCATGCTTCACAAAACTCAGCTGCTTCTGGATCGCTGTCAATCGCACACATGCACATACAAACACATGCACACAAGATACAGGAGTTTGCCGTTTTAGATACTGTTCCAAGTTTATAAGGGCTTATAAGTAAGCCTGTCACAATTACTACAAAATGGCCTGATCACAAATTTTTTAGCTATTATTTCTCACATTTTATATGATTCTGTTTGTATTGCAACAAACAAATGGGTGCGCTTCACTTGGGTTGAAGCAAATATGAAAATAACAGAAAGCAAAACATATTTGATGAGATGCATCCTGGGTCTTACAAAAACAGCAAAAGTTCTAACTTCTGCTAGGAGCTAGACCTTTAGAGGGCAGCAGTGAGTAATGTTTTATTTGAGATTGATCTGTGTTTGTCATCAGTTGGGGGCCACTAAACACCAAGAGACAGAAAGCAAAATAGCAAATCAGCCCATTTGGCCACTGTAGGCTTGTACTTCAATAGCTGCATATAATGAACAAAAGAGACAGAAATCTCTCTTAGTCTCTTAGAGGCCCCTTAAATGTTTTCTTAGCCCCTTAAATGTTCAAGACTCGCCAAAAGTTTCCAGCTTCTATTATATACTTCTTAATATTATATACATTGTAGTTACACTGTAGTCTGCACAGTTACTAATAATATAGTTTAGGATCTACAGTGAAGAATTACCACAGATGTTTGATAAATAACATAAAAAATAAAGGTTTTTGTTCAATACTTTTTTTTCAATATCTAACAAAAATATGACTGGCATGAAAAAACTGCAGCCCATTTCTCATTCTACATTCTTATTCCCTCGTCCTCTCTCCTTTCCACTTTCTCCTTCACCTGGCATGGCCTGCACTTCTTTGGGCAGGAGCTGCTGGTAGGTGTTGAAGACTCCAGCATCTGAGATGACGATGGGAGCGTGCACATGCACCTCCTCATGTCCCTTCATAACACTCACACCTGCAAACACACACCACTGCAATGTCAAAACACTCTCTACATCAAATACATCTTAATACATTATCTATAGAACTACTGGAGCTGGATTAGTTTTACCCATAGAGATTCTGTAACCATTGGTGACAAACACCACCACGTCACACGGCTGTGTTTGATAACAGGTTCTGATGTCCTTTTAGCATGAGCTGGATTAAAACAGGACTGCTATTACTATTAGGGAGTAACAGGGTCAGCCAAATACATAAGGTCACCATTATTACTGTTAAACTAAAAACTTACACAGTGCAGATCTGTATAGGATCCACTAAAATGATAATACTTTACCAGGTAAAACTAATCCAACTCAAATAGGGTTTGTGATAGGCTTGATTTCAGTAAAGCTGAGTTCACTGTATATAACAACAGTATATTCTGCTACAAACTAATATTTTACTCAAATAATGTAAGAAAGAAAATGGCTAGAAAATAGAATATCGAGAAAATACAACTTTTGATCCTGAAAATACAACTTTGTGATAAGCTTGATTTCAGTACAGCTAAGTACACTGTAAATGATAAGAGTATACTTTACTACAGTTTACTTACTTTTAAACAAACTAAAATTTTATGCAAATAATTTAAGAAATTATTTAATTTTCAGAAAATAAATGTAACATACCAAACAACTAAAAAACACAACTTAGTTATATAATCTTCTGATCACGAACCTTAGAATTTTTGCACTAATTCTCTTAAGAATTAACAGTTTTTTAAGTACTGTTTTTTAAATCTGTAGGCTTAACATGTAATAAACTAGTTCATTCATTTTGAAAAAGTAAGACAATCTGTTTCTCATCCTTTTTAAAGTAAACTCACTATTTAAAGTTCATAAGCTAGGGGTGGGTGAAAGTTTGTCAAAACCTTTATTTTTTTTTACAAAAATTACAAAGCCACTGTGAAGTTCCAGTGAAGTCTGTTAATGAAAAATGGTTTAATTTAAAGTGCAGCAGTTTTTAAATAAAAAGATATTGTTTAAGTATCAGCCAATACTCAAGGCAGCAATATTGAGAAAAAAAAATCATATCACACCATCTCTAGTTCAGAACATTCTTACTGATCAGTTCTCACTTTGACTTATTTAGCGAGAAATCCTGTTCTGTCAAACACCATTTAAGGAGAAAAGAAACTGTAAATGTTTTGAGGTTACCTATAGCCTCCTTGGAGTCGTTGAGGAGGATGCGGTTGACAGGTGCTCTGACGAGGACGGCTCCTCCTGCCTTTTCTATGATTGGAATCATGTGGAAGGCAATCTCACTCGCTCCTCCCTTAGGGTACCAGGCACCGGGCATGTAGTGGCACAAAAGCAGACTATGCATGGAGAAGCTGGCTTCTTTTGGTATGTTTCCTAAACAAACACACCAATCAGTATAAAAAAAACTGAAAGAAAATAAACAAATGAACATTTCAAAATCTGATAGGAACAGAATAAACAGCAGAACAAAATTTACATTTTCGAGGTGAGGCCAAGGTTTATTATAATACTTATGAGCTGTTTTCAAGCAATGTATGTAGAATGTACAATCACATCTGTAATCTGTGATTGCTGTGGACCCCTGTAATTTTAATTAGGGATTTAATGATGGCTCAATATGGTGTATTTTTCGACAAGGCAAAAAATGATTCAGCACCTGAATGTGTGTCAATTTTCAATCCTGAGGTTCTGATTCTCAGTATTTCTGTTAAAAATATTACAGCATGATTCTACTGAGATCTAATTCTATTACAGAAACATTAGCTTGGCTCAGATATATAAAAGTTCTCCCAAAGAACTGTCAATGCCTAATTTGCCCACTAAGAAAAATAAATAGTAAAAATCTATTTCTTTTCTTTTTTTTCCTTATTTTCTTTTGTAATGCATTTGTAATAAAATGAAGCAGAGGTATAAATGTATATTCACTGCAGAAAATATGCTAAAAAATATGTGAAAATCAAATACAATAATACAAAGAAAGTCATAATAAATCAATCAAAAAATATAATAAGTGTAGTTTATTGATTTTTTCAGGGGAAATCTGAATGCTACATTGACAAAACACAGTAACAAAAGAAGAAATCACAGGAGATCTTACCATATGTGCCAAAGATGTAGCAGAACACAGCCCTGAGGTCTTCATTCTGAGTGAGGCTGTTCACCACCTCAGCCAGGCTACGAGAGCCATAACAGAAGAAATACGACAGACGACTGATCAGCCCTGAGTAGACCAGGAACTTAGCAATCGGAGAGAGGATGATCTTCAACACAGGCATCAACCAAACACCTTGACTACAATTATGAAAAAAATAAATACAGGAAACGCACAAAATTATTACCATATTTTAGTTTGCATGACTTTTCATTGTGGAGTTATGGAATAGAAGTTTGGGGGAGTATCATGCCTGAAACCCCACCTCCTTTTACTCTAATACCCTATAAATTCCCAACTTTCTGTGGGTTGCCAGGTTAAGAACACTGGACCTATATGAACAAGCGCAACATTAAACTTTAAGAGCAAACAGCAAAGAGTCATATGCTGTTAGCTGATCAGCTACATAAACATTTGCAATGTTGTTATTGTTTACAATATGTATGTATGTATGGCAGCCAATGCAAAGACAATTATCCCAAAAATAAAAGCCCACTGCTCCAAAAATACTCACTATCTGGAAGAACCTGAAGTCAGCTTCTTATTCTCCAGCTTCTTATGCAAATTTTCCCGTTCCACCTTAAATGTTGCAGCCCTTACATTCTGGCGCCTCAGCCTCTTCACCAGCTTCTTGTTCAAACTTTCCCATTCCACCTTAAATGATACAGCAGTCACATTCTGGCACCCCAGGCATCGGAGTGACAGACATCCCCCCCCTCCCCCCAGTAACCGTGATGATGAAGTGAATGTAAGCTAACCCTAGCTAAAGCTTAATATTCGCACTAATGAAAATTAGCTAACTCAGCATCCATCTTAAAGTCCTTTCAGGCTCTAAGATGTCTCCATTTTCAAATGTATCACCAATATTTATTGGCCTTTAATTATGCCACTGGTCATGTAATGCAATGTGTTTCACATCTGGCAAGGGTGTCAAAACAGTACTGGGAAATGGGCAGGAGGTGAGATCACAGGCAAAACACAAACAGACTTTATTCACCAGTCCAGAAATGTCAAAGAAGAACTTACTGGTTGTTGCATTATTTTTGGAGAAGCCAAATGATGACATATCATGGTCTTTTCATGGTTTAATACAGTAAATATATTACATATTGCTCTATATTTTGTTTTCAGTCCCCTGGAAATCATTCCTCTGTGAACATTTTACATTTATGTATACACTTGCTACATGGTTTAGTGCAGTATACAGTACACTGCAGTACTGTAGTCATAAATAATAAACTGAGTAATACACTGAAGAAGGAGACACTTCTACAAAAAGGGGGACTGCATTTGCACAGACAGGACTGCAGTGAAGTTGGCCTGAACTTGCATTAAATAAAAAGGCAGACAGTCATACGTAGTATGTACTTGTCCTATTGCTCTTGGAAACACCAGACACTCCATGTGTAAAAAACTTGTATGTTTTAGTGCAGTAGATGAGAGATCAAGACACTTCAAGAGCTGACAAATAGAAGACTCTGTCTGACACAGTCTATTCTATGGAATAGACTTCTAAAATAAGAAAAGCCAAAACAGGTTACATTTCTCACTTCTCTAACAATTAACAAGACCTCACTGGATGCACTGTGTCTTTGGAGGTCTACATTGAGAACTCCTGTTCCTGTAATGATACTCACATTACACCAAACTGATCAACGCTAATGTGAAAACTGACACAATAAAAGACCATAAAACATGGTCATGAGGTTTGAGCACATCTAAAACTGGCTGAAACTCAAGAGCATAATTGTGTGTTGTCTTTTAACAGATAAAGGCTCCATTTCAATCCTTTTTTAAGCACGCCCTCACCAACTTCAACTCATCACTCAGAGATACATCACACCTACGTTACATTAAGTGGTTGCTCACAGCACAAGAGGGAAGGGGGGCCCCAGCAGGAGAATAATTCAACTGGAATGTACTTGCTCTCAGCTAGGTTAGCCTCAGTGAGCTGTATAGCCAGCCATCCAGTCTTTCTAATGCAGAGCGTTTTCTTTTTAGGAACTCTGAATATAACATATATAGAGTTTGTGAACAATTGCTTTGTGTCTGGCTTTAAGCTTTGAATTTCAAACTCTGGCGTATTTGCCTACATGATGAAATTCTACCAGTATTCATGTATAACAGACAGAATAGTTTGCCACCTTAAACCCAGTGTAAACTGAGCAATGTTATAAGCCAATGTCACTGCAATGGCTTATAAGCAGCTTTGTTTGTAATTTTTTCAGGTTTGAAAAGAAAAACATGTTAGGTTGCAGTGATTTTTGGGCAAATTCTGCTGCTGAATACTTATGTTGCTCAGTCCCTCGCCCCTCATCAACACCCTTTACTTCAGCTAATAAAGTACTGGAATGACCCTTAAGAGTCGGGGAGTCCCTTGAGGGGGAATAGTGAGGCCAAGCAGACATGGCATGTTAAAACTGGTACTGAAAGAGGCGGCCTAGCTCAATCAGCCTCTCACCTTAGTCAGTCTAATGAAATCATCGATGGCCTTCTCCTCTCCTGGGAAGCACTTCTTCAACTCCTGAGCGTAGCGATTTTTGCAACTATAAATGGGGTAGACACGGCGGTTCTCTGGTGGCCCCAGGACCACATGATCAAAAGGGTTGGCTCCCACTGTAGCTGTCCATTGGTCAGTTGATCTGATATGCACCGCTGCGGTTTATTTTCCACCAGGTCACCAATGTAGTGGATACCTGAACCAGAAAAGGAGGTCACTAGTGTGGTTAACTAGTGTGGTCAAAGTCAAGTTTCACTAGAGTTCTTTACTTACATCCTAAAAGCTAAATATTCTGAAATTAGTTCTTTGCACAATACCATAGTAGAACCACATTTGCTTGATTAAAAAATCAGTAGATGCTTCTTTGGAGAACCATTCTGTAAATGGTATTTTTGAGTGTGAAGAACCTTTTAAATGTTTAAAGAACCTAATATTATGGTCACCGTTATATCAAAACCACGTATCTTAATTGTATTCCTAGTTTTCTTCATTTGAGCACAGCAGCTGTCCTTTACATTGTGTGAACATTTCATGAGGAATGGACCAACAGCAGCAGTCCAAAATGAAAATTGAAATTTCATTACATTTCAATACATTAGAAGTTAGATGCATTTTTTGCATACATTGGAAATATATAGTCCTGTCTGGACAGTGACAACCATACTGTCCTCCCTACTACTAACATACCCACACACCATGATAAGTACATATGTCTCAAGGTAACTCAGCTAAAGACCTCGATCATACAGCCTCCTCACCAACATCAAATTCGAAGCCTTTCTCTGAGAAGGTGTGGCAGCATCCTCCAGCCCGGTCATGCTGTTCAAGTACCAGAACCTTCTTTCCAACCTTCGCCAGCAAAACTGCAATACCAAGTCCACCAACACCACTGCCAATCACAATGGCATCAAGGTCTCGGGGGACTCTGCTAGCGAGAAAGCCTGTAGAAGAGAGCAGAAAAGCACAAGAGGTTGTTTTTTCATAAATTACAGGAATATTAAACACTATTTCAGAAAAGTTTCAAAAGCTGCCGTTTCTAAAGTCACACATTACAATTTCCACACAACACAATGTGAGGCAAAGGTTAAAACAGAGTATCAATGTACAAAATGGCGATAATTCAGCTACAGTGCATAAGATACAGAGTACTAAAGTTACACAAATGGCACATTAGGTATTAGCCAAACAATATACTTAATAAACTGATTTTGAGCAGAATCTATTTCTGTGATGATTAGATCTGTCCTGTTTGATATGTGTGCGCGTGCATTTCTGTCTTCATGCTTTCTGTTTCAACACGGCCTTCTGTTTTACAGTATCTGAATGTTGCTATGCTACTCTGAACCAAATTCTAATCTCAAAGGGGAAATCCACAGATTTTTCACATTTAATACATAATTCAATCTTCAAGATGAAAACAAAGTCATTCAGAGTGGTTTGATGTAAAATGCACTGCTCTACAGAGATTACCTCCAGAATCGTTCTCAGTGGTGATGATAGGAACCAGACGTCTGTAGAGTTCAATGCCTCTAAAAACTACCTTAACAGAAAGTGACTTTATGAAACAGTTATGAACGTATCTTTTGGTATAAAACATTTTTTAAACATGAACATGGCAAAGAGGTACATGTAAGAGCATTGCAAGGCAAAACAGAACCCAAAATAAAAGGTTTTGTTTTAGAGTTGCCACTATTTTATCATTATCAACATTACATAGAAAACTCAGAAGAGGTTATAGGCTCACTGGTGGTTTTGCATGGTAAATATAACTGCTATAACTGGACCTCTGGTTCCTATCACCACCACTGTAAGGGAACAGGAGTCTTAAGGTTTCTCTACAAAGAGCTACTTCATATCAAATCACTCTGAATGAGTTTGGTTACATCTCACCCACCGATTTGTGCAGAAGCTTTTGATAAATTGCTGGAACTCCACTTTAACCACAGGAACCAAAAGGAAGAGTTTAGAAAAATATGGTTCTTACAACAACGCTTTTCTTTTTTCGCAGTGGTCCGAAAATTCTGATTCCCACAAAAAGCTAATCACGTCAGTATAAGGTTATTCGCTAGCTTATTCTCCCGGTCCACCTTAAGTGGTGCAGCCGTTATATTCTGACGTCTGTCGTTCTTGAGAGGCGCCAGAACGTGACTACTGCACCATTTAAGGTGGACCGAGAAAATTCGAACCACACGCTGGAGAAGAAGCTTCGTTTAGACTGTAAGTCAGTGAAGTGTTTAACCTTGTTTCAGCACTTTGTTCTTCTCCTTCTCGTCCAGCACCATCGGCTTCAGCGGTTCGCGCGAGATTGGTCAGTACGATCAGGCAACACGTCAAAAGGTCAATTTTATCTTTATCACGTCACTTAATAAATTCAAAGATCAAGTAATTTCCTCATTTAGGAGGAGGTCACGTTAAGTGGTCCTTTAATGCAGCCGGATATTTATATGATGGTGCTGTATGGAATATTAAAGGGCCGATACCTTACTTTTATTCCTGCATTTAATTTTTCCCCTTGAAAAAAAAATCACGTATTGTGCTTCCCTTTGACATTTGTGTGGCTTTATGTGCAAAACTGGTCGTTATTATTCTTTACAAGACCGTTAAATCTCAGTATGTGCTAATGTCCTAGTACAGGCTAAAAAATATGAACGGAAACGCAGATTTACTTTGCTCCGCTTTAAGCTTTAGCTATAGCTGCTTTCCTCCACTTCCTAACAGGAAACTTTTCCTCAAAAATATGGGGTGAGTCAAAAGTCACAGGACACTGTTTTATTTTATTTTATTTTTTATGCTGACACAAGCCTCCACGATGCAGTGCTGAAGGTGGTGTTTGTTGTGGTTTTTCTCAGCATACACAAATTGTTTGAGATGACCACAGAGTCGATAATAAAATAAAAAAAAAAATTAAAAAAATATAAAATACATGTGACTTTTGACTCACCCTGTAGAAGAGTTTCTTGTAAAATGTCTCTCAACGTTCGACTAATTAATGAGGCTGAGGTCGCTTCTCATTCACCAGCTTCTTTTTCAAATTGTCCCGTTCCATCTTAAATTCTGCCTGAGGCACCGAATGTAACTGCAGCATCATTTAAGATGGACTGGGAAAATTCGATAAACAAGAGAAACATAAATATAAATAATCTGACTGTATCTTGTAGCCGAACGCTCTCTTTCTGTCACCTGTCTAACTGGCTATGTTTGTTCTTCTACTTGTTTTTAGAAGGACACTTTTGCAGAAGTAACAATACTTTAATGTAAGATTGGGTTTAGGCTACTGGATGTACTAAAAAGTTCTACAGGGAGTAATTTTTGCAATAAAACTAGCAAAAATGTTTTTACTTGTACTTGAGCCATTATTTCCTTTAAGTAACAGTTTTACTTGAGGACGGGTTTAGACGGCTCTACCTCACACTGTACTATACAAACTTTATTTTTATTTGCATTTCACATACTGTCCCACCTTTTTTGGAATCTGTGTTTGTATTATGTTCATCACTGGGAAATCACTTGAGGAGGTGACCTTATGACTAATGTGGTTGCATTCTCTTGAAGCCTTATAGAAGATGTATTATCTTTAAATCATTTTATCACATTGTTAATTTTCAATGTTTAATTTAAGGACATTCTTAGACCCGTCACAGCCTGCTAAATGCAAAGGGTGCATTCTGAAAACTTACCTTGCAACTGTGGTTTTGATGGTGGGGACACATTTGAGTAGATGTAGTCATCAACCTCCATTCCCAACAGCAACAGCAGAAGTGTCTAAGATGCTTTCTACAGAATAGTGACAGTGGCACGAACACTTAAAAAAGGATCTCTGTGTCACTTCCTGAGACCTCTGTCTGACCTTGTTCTGCTTTGAGATACAGTGGGGAAAATAAGTATTTGATACACTGCCGATTTTGCAAGTTTTCCCACCTACATAGAATGGAGAGGTCTGTAATTTTTATAATAGTTACACTTCAACTGTGAGAGACAGAATCTAAAAAAATCCAGAAAATCACACTGTATGATTTTTAAATAATTAATTTGCATTTTATTGCATGAAATAAGTATTTGATACAATAGAAAAACAGAACTCAATATTTGGTACAGAAACCTTTGTTTGCAATTACAGAGGTCAGATGCTTCCTGTAGTTCTTGACCAAGTTTACACACACTGCAGCAGGGATTTTGGCCCACTCCTCCATACAGATCTTCTCCAGATCTTTCAGGTTTCGGGGCTGTCACTGAGCAACATTGAGTTTCAGCTCCCTCCAAAGATTTTCTATTGGGTTCAGGTCTGGAGACTGGCTAAGCCACTCCTTAGTTGCCCTGGCTGTGTGTTTCAGGTCACGGTCATGCTGGAAGACCCAGCCATGACCCATCTTCAATGCTCTTACTGAGGGAAGGAGGTTGTTGGCCAAAATCTTGCGATACATGGCCCATCCATCCTCCCTTCAATACGGTGTAGTCGTCCTGTCCCCTTTGCAGAAAAGCACCCCCAAAGTATGATGTTTCCACCCCCATGCTTCATGGTTGAGACGGTGTTCTTGTGTTTGTACTCATCCTTCTTCTTCCTCCAAACACGGCGAGTGGAGTTGATACTAAAACGTTCTATTTTGGTCTCATCTGACCACATGACCTTCTCCCATGCCTCCTCTGGATCATCCAGATGGTCATTGACCAGGTCCTCCTGTGTAGTTCTGGGCTGATTCCTGACCTTTCTCAGAATCATCCTTACCCCACGAGGCAAGATCTTGCATGGAGCCCCAGACCGAGGATAATTGACAGTCATCTTGTGTTTCTTCCATTTTCTAATAAATGCGCCAACAGTTGTTGTCTTCTCACCAAGTTGCTTGCCTATTGTCCTGTAGCCCATCCCAGCCTTATGCAGGTCTACAATTGTGTTCCTGGTGTCCTTAGACAGCTCTTTGGTCTTGGCCATGGTGGAGAGGTTGGAGTGTGATTGATTGAGTGTGTGGACAGGCATTACACAGGTAATGCATTCAAACAGGTGTAATTAATACAGGTAATGAGTGCCGAGTAGGAGAGCTTCTTAAAGTAAAACTAACAGGTCTGTGAGCCAGAATTCTTGCTGGTTGGTATGTGATCAAATGCTTACTTCATGCAATAAAATGCAAATTAATTATTTAAAAATCATACAATGGGATTTTCTGGATTTTTTAGATTCTGTCTCTCACAGTTGAAGTGTACCTACGATAAAAATTACAGACCTCTCCAATCTTTGCAGGTGGGAAAACTTGCATATCAGCAGTGTATCAAATACTTATTTTCCCCACTGTATAGTGCTTTTTAGCATAATTTATTCTTTACACTAACCACACACCATTTTCTGTTGTGTTTTAGAACACATTAGATCAGTTTTGCTGTTGCTGTCAGATTCATAACTACTGTAAAAGAATATATACTGAAGATATGCAAACTTCATTATCACTAAGTTCCTAAAAAGCTTTTATAGGGATGCAAGAAAGAGCATGTAGTGTAGAATAGTGTAGCATTCCGCCACCGGCTTGTATGGCCATGGACACATGGGAGGCACGCCCATGCAGAGCAGCAAGCACAACAGGTACTGCTGTAGCAGCAGTGAAAGAGAGAGAGACTTAAACATGTAAATAAGTTGCTGATGTTCAGTTTCAGAGGGGCAGATATGTTGTGTATGCTGTATTGTGCTGGGCTGTGGGGAAGTAAGGTGGGTCTGTATATCTTTCACAAATTAGAGTTGTGTGGTTGTTGGTGACATGCCTGATTCCAGGCCATACCAGGAGCGCTGGGTGCCGGGTCCCCTATCTGCATGTTAATAAAACACCATTTGCTTGAAGGGCTGCGTGCCCTATGCCATCCTTTTTGTTTTCTATGCCAATGCCACCGTGGTGTCAGAAGTTGGATTACCCTAGAAGGGAACAGTGAACCGATTGGCAAAACAGCAGAGAAGAGCAAGCCTGGACAGCAGCAGGTAGGAACAGTAGCAGCAGGTGGCGTCTAGACTGTGGTGGGTGGCAGACAAAACTCTGTTATTGCTACTGTGGTGAAAAAGGCAGAGAGCAGCTGAGGGAGTGCTGCTGTGGCCAACCACAGGAGCGTGAGGAGTGATGCCACAACCACACTCATTTGAAGCACTCTGTTTGTCACATCAAACATCACATTAGAATAGTAATGTATAACATCACCACTGTTGTTGGCAGAAAACCTTGTATCTCCAAAATTATGACTTTACAGGAGAAGAAAAAAACATACTTTGCTCTTAATGTAAGTCAGTGGAACCAGAATTTTTTCCAAGTAATTTTGGGCTGTTTCCTTTGGTCCACACTTAATGAGATTTTCTTCTAACTTTTTCTAAGAAAAAGTGCTTTTACAACACTGACAAGCATGATAGTATCACATGCTTTAGGCTAATCATTAGGCCTATTCAACACCTTTACACACTTTACTTTTTACCTATTGTAAAGACAACTAATACCGAATGGTTTTTAGCAAAAAATTTTAAAATGCACTTCGGCAAATTGGTTACTCACAGCAACATTTTAAGGAAAACACTAAAGAGGAAATCCACTGCTTTTTTTTAAACCTTGCAGCATAATTCAGTTGTTGAGATGTACACAAAGTTTCCTTACAGTAGTGGTGACAGAAACCAGAAACATTATTTTGACCAGTGAACACAAATGTGTTTTTAGATCTAATGTTGATGATGATCAAATACTGGTAAATCTGACAAAAAACAAGTTTTCTTTGTGTTCTATTTTGCCTTGTGTGTACACTTTCGCTATGAACAGATTTTAACAGTACATTTTAGGTTTAGAGGAATTGAACATTCAGACATTTGGTTCCTTTCATCACTACTGTGAACGATTCTGACTCTGTAGGTTTCTTTAGAATGAAGCAGTTCACCTCAAACCACTCTGACTGTCTACGTCTTAACTATTCCATTTTATAGAAACTTTTAAAAATGTGTAGAATTTCCCTTTATGGGCAGATCATGAGATGCACTGTATGTAGACTACAGCACCTCTTCTGTTTCACAATCTTAGAGCAGACACATCTGAAGTACCACATATGCTGGTGTCTAAATCATGGTAAGAGAAGTGGTTTAGATGTTTTTTTTGTTGTTTGTTTTTGATACACACAACCTGCAACAGCAGCTTTATTTATCTAATTTCTTAGTTATTCCAGTCGTGTGGCAGAAAGCCTATAAAAAGCATTATCGAACTGGACAGTCCATCTGGGACCAGGATCACAAGAATCTGATATTAATGAAGATGTGCTATTGTGACAGCAATTCATCAATTGTTTCCATTTTATTTTTCTATCATGTCAATATGATCAATTGGATCCTTTTAGCTGAGCCCTATATTTTGTGTAGGTGAGCAATCCTGGGTTTACAGCTTGGTTTTATACTTTTAATTATTTAATGATTAAATATTCTTTCATCAATAAACATATTCTTCTTCCCCTACTCACTGTATTATACTGTTATTCTATTTGTTCTCTTGCTAAATATAGGTGATACATTTTACTATTCAAAGAGATGTTTAAAAATAAATGTAAAAGCATTTATTGCAGACATTAAATTATGGGCACACAGTTGAATGCAACTGTTTGATATAAAATAGAAAATGTGTGTTATATATATATATATAAATAAAACACACTTTTTTATTTCGGCAAATGAACAGTAACTGTGCATTAAATTGTGAAATGTGAAGCAGTGTGTTCTCTGTAGAGGTGTTAACTTATTTTCACTAAATAAATCAACAACACATAGTCTGACCAGGGATGCCCAAACTTTCGCATACTGTAACAACCCCCTTAGTTGGTGGACTATTCTTAAAATTCAAACTAAAGTAAAATTCAGCCAACAGCGTCCTGTAGGCAGCGTCCTGTGACCACTGATGAAGGATCTATATATATATCCCCAACAATATACACTCACCAGCCACTTTATTAGGTACCGCTGCTCAATTGCTTGTTAACAAATCTACTGGGATTTTCACGCAAAACCATCTCTAGGGTTTACAGAGAATGGTCCGAAAAAGAGAAAATATCCAGTGAGCAGCAGTTGTGTGGACGAAAATGCCTTGTTGATGTGAGAGGTCAGAGGAGAATGGGCAGACTGGTTCGAGATGATAGAAAGGCAACAGTAACTCAACTAACCACTTGTTACAACCAAGGAATGCAGAACAGCATCTCTGAATGCACAACACGTCGAACCTTGAAGAAGATGGGCTACAGCTGCAGAAGACATTTACATTTACATTTATGGCATTTGGCTGACGCTCTTATGCAGAGCGACTTACAATTTGATTGTTTTACACAGGTAGGCGAAGGTAGTGTTAGGAGTCTTGTCCAAGGACTCTTATTGGTATAGCATAGGGTGCTTAACCAGGCAGGGGATTGAACGCCAGTCTACAGCGTAGAAGGCAAAAGTGTTAACCACTACACCACACCAACCATATGGAAGACCACACCGAGTGCCACTCCTATCAGCTAACAACAGGAAACTGAGACTGCAATTCACGCGGGCTTACTGAAATTGGACAATAGAATACGGGAAAAATGTTGCCTGGTCTGACGAGTCTTGATTTCAGCTGTGACATTCAGATGGTAGGGTCAGAATTTGGCGTAAACAACATGAAGCATGGATCCATCCTGCGTTGTATCAACGGTTCAGGCTGGTGGTGGTCATCTAATGCTGTGGGGGATAATTTCTTGGCACACTTTGGGCCCCTTAGTACCAATGGAGCATCGTTTAAATGCTACAGCCTACCTGAGTATTGTTGCTGACCATTTCCATCCCTTTATGACCACAGTGTACCCATCTTCTGATGGCTACTTCCAGCAGGATAAGTCACCATGTCACAAAGCTCATATCACCTCAAACTGGTTTCTTGAACATGACAATGAGTTCACTGTACTCCAATGGCTTCCACAGTCACCAGATCTCAATCCAATAGAGCACCTTTGGGATGTGGTGGAACGTAAGATTCGCATCATAGATGTGCAGCCAACTGCAGATGTGCATTCCCATCTCTGAGGAATGTTTCCAACACCTTGTTGAAAGTATGCCATGAAGAATTAAGGCAGTTCTGAAGGCAAAGCGCGTCCAACCTTTTACTAGCAAAGTATACCTAATAGAGTGTACACCCACACCCACACCCACACCCACCCACCCATATATATAAAACAGAAGGAATATGCTTGCAGATGAAAAAATTAAGCTTCCAAAGGAAAAAAAAAAAAACACCATACCTACGCTGTACAAAACATCCATGCAAAAACAAAAAATGTAATGATGAAAAATTACCTGTACGTCTTCCGTAAAATTAACAGACAATTTCGTCACTTCTAACAAAAATTCTGTTAAATTACAGTACATGTTCAGTGTATACACAAGATAGCTCCTTCACTTCATATACAGAACATTCTGTATTTTTACAGTTTAGGCCATAAAAATAATCAGTGACCTTGGGGCTGTGGCACCACCAGGACTCAAACCTGTGAGATCTTGACAATAGAGAAAAGACTTACAGGGCTGCCCACAGAGAGTCCAGTTAGAGCCAGAGCCAAGTTAAATTAAAGTCAACACCTCTTCTTTATCACAGTTAAACACGCCATACTGGTAAATTTGAACATAAAGCTCTATCATGGCGAACTAAACAAAACAAAAACATGCTAAATGTATCCAAATGTATCCAGGCAAAATCTCCATTACAAATGTAAGATAATACTTATTTGTTATTTTATATTTATCTACATGTCTAGATTATGGGCATTAATATTTCTGGGTGCCTAGCACACGGACACTGTTCAAGGCAGACAGAAAAGAAACTAAAAAAAATGTAGTTAACTAAGCTGGCATGATGGCCAACTTAACAGGTATTTTAATTATTCCATCTTTAGTTAATAGAATTGTTAAACACTGCATGTACAAGTTAATACTAAACACCACATTATGTTTTTAAAACACATTTGAATTAGTCACTGGTGAAAAAGTATCAAGGTACTCTCTCTCTGGGCGCGGAAGTGCAGTTTTCTCCCTTAACCCTGCTTGACTGACATGCTCTCTACTGCGGCTGTAAGCAGTGGGGTGGCAGGTAAACTGCCCAGCATGTAATGCATGCTTGGAAATAGGGAAAGTGGCAGTAACTCTGTCAAAGAAACAGTGAAATGGAAAAATTCTGTTGAGACTGTGCAGAGGAATAACCCATAAAAAGATTGATGTTTTTACAGTGTACTTTGAAACATGGAGGCAGCCCAGTTACACTGTAAGGCTGCTTTGCTGCCTCTGGCATGGGATGCATTAAATCTGTGCAGGACACAATGAAATCTTAAGACTATAAAGGCAATCAGGAGTGAAATATACAGCCCATTGTCAGAAATCTCAGCCACAGCTCATGGGTGCTCAAACGGGATAATGACCCAAAACACAAAAGGTACAGGCGCCCAAGAATGGATAAGAACAAACACTGGATTATTCTGAAGAGGACTTCCATGAGACCTGCACTGAATCTTATTTAAGTTCTAGGAAAATAGATTAAACAGGCGGTCTGGAGATGGCACCCTCTGAACCTGAGAGAGCTGGAGCAGTTTGCTCAGGAAGAATGGTCCAACAGGTACAGAAGTCTCACTGGGAGCTACAGAAATCACTTGTTAGCAGTGACTGCCTCTAAAGGTTGTGCAATAAAATATTAGGTTACTGGTGCCATCATTTTTGTCCATGATTATTTGCATTTGTTTTATTATTTAAAATCTTTTGTTGAATCAAAAATTGAAAGGAAAGTTTGACTTCTATTAAATATGAAAAAAAAAGTGATGGATGCCAATTACTTTTGTCAGCTTCAAGTTATTTCAGAGAAAATTGTGGGTTTGCACACTGTGAAATTAGACCTCTGCATTTAACCCATCCGTGCAGTGAACACACACACACTAGGGGGCAGTGAGCACACTTGCCCGGAGCAGTGGGCAGCCCTATCCACGGCACCCGGGGAGCATTTGGGGGTTAGGTGCCTTGCTCAAGGGCACTTCAGTCATGGACTGTCAGCCAAGGGGATCGAACCGGCGACCTTCCGGTTACAGGGCAGGTTCCCTAACCTCCAGCCCATGACTGCCCCGAACGAACGGGTTCCAACTAATTTGTCCATGTCTGTATGGTTCCATTGACTTACATTAAAAGTAAAGTATTTTGTTTTCTTCTCCTGTAAAGTTACAAATTTGGGAATACAAGGTTTTGTTCTGACAACTACCACTTAACTATGTCTACATGTTGTTAATTGAATTGAGAATGAATTCACAAGGACCAGCAGCAATGCGCCAAATCCTCACAGCAATGTCTACTTTATTTAACACAAAAAAAAATCTCCATGTTGACAGTTTTTTCCTCTCCATCATGAAAACCAAAAGACCACACAAGGCATTTTTGTCCTGATCCATTTGTTCCAATCATCTGATAACATCTCTATTCTGTCCACAAGAGAAACCCAACAGACACTGGCCAATAGTCATAAAACTCTACTGCTATAGCTGCTCTTCAGAACATGTACCAGCTCATTGCTTCTCATCTACAACACTGAACCATGGAAGGGAACAAATTTCGGCAAACCAACTCAAAGAATATTCTCTTTAATCTCTAGGACACTGATTACCTACAGCAGTAGAATTTTATGAGGAATTGCCAATCATGTGAGTGCATTAGATTTTACCACCTCCCACCCCAGCAAATAAAACCCCACAAAAATCATATTTTACTCTCAGATACATTAAATACTTAACCCCCCAAAAACCCGTCTCCTGCCCCCCACCACACTCATTCATGATTCATGTCTTGGTCATGAATCGCCCTCTTTAGTTATCATTAGTCCATAGGTCCACAATCTGGACACCTAGCGGTCATTGTTTTTGTGATATTACATTGTTGTTACTTGTTATTGGGTTATGTACACAGGGCTTCTCTGTTGGCATTA
This sequence comes from Pygocentrus nattereri, assembly GCF_015220715.1. Taxonomy (NCBI): domain Eukaryota; kingdom Metazoa; phylum Chordata; class Actinopteri; order Characiformes; family Serrasalmidae; genus Pygocentrus; species Pygocentrus nattereri. Next base: position 16,293,424 of record NC_051224.1, on the reverse strand, counting down.
CAGTGAACGGGAATCACAGGCAGTTAGTGATGAAGCAGCGATCCATCAATTAGAAAGAAACATATGAAAAGCAAAAAGACTAAAAAAAAATTAAAAAAAAAAGAGGAAAAAACAGAGAAAGATCTCTCCCTTGCAGTAAGTACCACATTAATTAGTCAAAATGAACTGGAAAACAATGACAATCCCATGACAATAACAGAGAGAGTGAAACAGCTAAACAAGAAAAGCTAAATTATCCACAGCAGCCCTTGTAATGTCCACTTTGGGTCTTTAACACCTTATTTGATTCTTGTTGGCTTTCTCTTTAAGGTATTCTCTGGTGTTGTATGATTGTTTTGTTACAATGTTGTCACAGTTTTTTTTTGTTTGTTTTGTTTTTTCTTTCTTGCAAAAGCACCTCAAAAGCATACTTGGACGGGGAAAAAACTGCTGTACGGAGTCTGTCGACTGTGTCAGCATGTGAGCAGAATGTTATTAATGTTTCAGGGCATGATGGGAGTTTTGTGTGAGGGAGCATCTGCAGTTTGAGTGCGTGTTACAACTCTCGACTCATGACGCGATCGACAATCGCAACCGTTTGCTGTTCTTGTCTGATGATGGCAATTACAGTGGCTTTAGATCCCTGTGCTGAGGGAGGTAAAAAGAAAAAAAAGAGAAAGAAAGACAAGAGAAAAGAGAAGAAATAAAGAAAGAAAGAGGGGGATAAAAAGAAAAAGAAAGCAAGACAGAAAAGTGGAGAGAGCCTCCCCTCTCTTGGCCTGGCAGGAGTAGTGCAGGTCCACATGGTCAAAGTTCAAATGTCAAAAAGAAATAAAAAAGAAATTAAAAAAAAAAAAAAAAAAAAAAAAAAAAAAAAAAAAAAGAGAAAATGGGCGGTGGCTTTTTCTTCCTAAACCTGGAAGTCCCTCTGTAGTATCGCTCAGGTGGTCAGTGCATGATGTCATAACTTGGCTTCACTATGACGTAAGGAAGGGCTTAATAATGGGAGAGGGTCACTGCAAGACCAAACCAACCTGTAGAACAACGAAAGAAAAACAACTTTACTGTGATGATTTGCTCTGTAACTAGAGATGCTTAAAATATCAAAACAGATCAGAATTCTAAAATGGATTATAATCCAAAATGTCTACAGTGACCAAACCTCTGACCAGGACTGACCAAGCTTATCTGCATAAGGCCGGTGTGGCTGCAGGTTTTCACTGAAATCAAGCAAACGCACATCTCATACTCAATTGTTTGAAGAATGAGACCAACTGATTTAAACAAGAGGAATCAGCTGTGCTTCCATAGGACTGGAATGTAAACTTGCAGCCATACTTGCCTTTTGTAATTCTGTATCCTTTGGAACTATGTGGATTTCTGCTAAAACTGCTGGTATAATGTGATCTGGCCACATATTCGGGAAGCTTTTTAAGAGTTTTATAGAGTTTACAGAGTAGAGAGAAGACCTTCAGCAGTATAGATTCTCTATTTAAGGTGGAGAAATGCAGGACGCTTTTTTTTGCTATTTTTGCTGCATAACGCTGAGTTCCTCTGGAATTCAGCAACAAGAGGAATGTCATCCAAGGCTCCCCCCACCAAAAATCAACATCTGGTTTATTCAACCAGTGCAGTCGATGGCAAAAGTGGGAAAACTCAACCCTTGAGGAAGCACTCCGCTTACTGCTGTGGTCCATGGAACAAACATGCAGTGGCAGAACTTTCCTTTATGGCTCCATTTAAAACAATGGAATATCTGGTTTGGAGTCATTCACAAACATGGATTTGTTCTTGTTGGTAACCTCAGCATATAACATAAGAGGAATCTGAGAGCGATGCACCAAAATGAAAATTCTTGACTGAGACCAAAATCCACATGCACTGCTGAAAACCAAAAACAAAATACAAAAAGACAGGGTTCTTTAATCTAGATTTTCATGTTTATGTTTTTGAATTGACATAATAATGGTTATGCTTCAAAGGCGACAACAGCCTATATAGAACTAGAGCACTAATTCAATTTGAAACAGCTTGCTAAATAATATTAAAAATATAACTGTAAAATTCTAACTGTAATATAACTGTAAAATATGTTTTGTGTTGTACCAAAGGCATCTAAAGCTGAATTCCAAAGTGACTTCATTATAATGGAATACACTGCGTTTTTTAATGGGTAAAGCATGTGGAAGCGACAAGTGGAACTCCTGCCTAGCAGCTAGACGCTATTAGCGCCCAAGCTGCTTTAGTGTTCAAAGAATCTAACAAATGTGTATAAAGTAACTTTCAAAAAAACTGTTAAAAAGTTTATTGACAAAAATATTGGGTGACTCCTGTTAATGAATGTCATTAAATCAGTTAATGCTGAGTGAACTAGTGTTTTTAATCACTATTTCTCATTTCCATTACAATGCTAATTATTTGCCAAGTGTCAGATTTCAACATGTTGTTGTAGATTTATTTAATATTTGTTTTTTGGACAAAATATTTGGCCTTTTTTTTCCTCCATCAGCCAAAAAACTAATGTGTTGCTTTGGATTTCTGGTCTGAAAATTACGGTGCATTCCCTAGAATCTGATCCTAGATCAGAACTTTTACTTCGAGGAGTTTAATAAATAGGCAGAAATTCAGATAATTCCAAACAGTTAACAAACTGTTTTCCACAGCTTGGTCTACCTTCATGACATCCACCTAGTGGTAAAAACCTGAAGTGTGAAGGTAAATAACTAGAGAAGTAACTGATGATCACTGATTTTCAAACGACAAAGTAAGTGTAGGTGAATATAAGCAGAACACATTTGTGTGTAATGCGACTAGAGCACTGTCTGATAAACCTCACAGCTTAAGAGTTTCTATCAAACGGCTAGACTCTGTACCTTCTCTGGGCCCATGCTGGGACATTTCCAATTGTAGAGATAATACTGCAGGTTCCCGTCTCCAATGCCGAACTTCAGCTTCTCCAAAAACGTTTTATTCTCCATCAGGTCCAGTGCATTAAAGACATCAAATTCTTTCTGCAGGGGGACATAAAAAGAAGTTAAGACACTAAAAAAACAGAGCTTATGTTAAGAGGAAATTCTAGAGAATTTTCTAGAAAAATTCAGAAAGACAAAGTCAGAATTGTTCACAGCAGTAGTAATAGTAACCAGACGTCATTTAAATACCTCTAAAAGCTACCAAACCATTGTCTGATGTCGGAGACATTGTTTTACCAAAGTTTTGAGATATTTTAACATCCAGTCATCGTGGAGAGGTACATGCAGGATGTTGTAAGGCAATGCACTACTTACAACATACTCAACATATAGAAAATATGTGTAGGACCTGAGTAGGTTCATTAATCATGTTGGACAGTAAATAAAATGGTTATATTTGTGTCTGAGACATTGTCATCCCTGCACATAAACATTTCAAATCACTCTGAATGACTGTTTACACCCTAACAACTGAATTATGTGGAAATTCTGAAAATGGGAATTACCTAAAATGGGAATCATGCCTTAAAAAAAAGTAAAGAAAAAAATAAAAGATAAAAAAAAAAAAAACCCCTTTATTCACTGACCGACTTGGCTAGGATGAGCGCGTCTCCCATCAGCTCGAGCAGCGGTATGCTGGTGTGCACATTGTAGAAGGAGTAAGCTGCCTTCAGACTGCGGTGCACTGGGTGGTTCATGATGGTGGATGGCAGGGTGTAGAAACTCAAGAAGTCAGTCACCTTCCCCTCCGTGTTCTACCACACCAACAATCAGAACGCCAATTATCAATCAATCAGAAAAAGTATTAATAAAAGGAGATTTTCAATTTATTAAGTGCTTAGAGACCTAGAGATTGATCAAAGGTAATGAGAACATATAAAATAATCTAAACATAAATAATGCAATTCTATATCATTTGTACATTTCAGAAGCTCAAAACTAGGAAATGCATACTGGTCACTTTTCAAAATGCTACCTTAAAACTACATGGCATAGTCATGTGCAAAAGCTTGAACACTCCTGGTCATATTACATTTTGTTGATTTTCTAAGTGAAAATAACACCATTTACAGGGAGCAGACTGCATTACAGCATTTTTTCTGGAAATTTTAATGTACAATTAAATTTATTTGTTGAGTTTATATTTAGTTGTATTTTTTTCCCAGTATGTAAAATGTTCCATAACTTTTGCTCAACTTTTCCCCCAATAAACAATTAATTAAAATGTACAGAAGTTTGCTCTCTGTAGAGGATGTGTTCAATTATTTCCACTTAAAAAAAAATCAACAAAACATGCCATTTGACCAAGGGCGCCCAAACTTATTGCTGCAGAAGAGCTGATGTTTGATTTGTGTTTTTGTGACAATGCCTCTACAAAAATCAGACTAAAAGCCCTACTAGGACCAAATCTTCAATAGAGCCGTCCCAATTTAGGTCATTAACATGGTGAGCTGTTAAATTTAACAGCGTTCTAAGGGTGTCAAGAGCTCTGCAGGTGACCCACCTCTACCACGTAAGTGTCAATGATGTTGTCCTGAGGCAGAAGCCAGTGCTTCACCTCCTCCAGGTTCATAACAGGTGCCAGATGGAACTGGCGCAAGTAGTCAAGCAACAGACGGTGCACAGCTGGGACGTCTTTCACCGTCATCGGCCTCAAGCCCGAAGTTTTGGGAGCCTACAGGCAGAAAGAGACAGCTGTACATGAACATCAACATGATAAATAAGGGTATATTTGTATAATCAAAGCTTGGGTTACATAAGTGGTAGGACTGTTCTTACACACATAAGACAGCCACTGAGAGAAAGACAGAAATGGAGAGAGAGAAGAAAGGCAGCCAGTTTTTGACCCTGTCAAAAATTCTAATTTCTCCAGCACAAACAGCAGTGCTATTTACCAACAGCAGACATTTCTGATACTCCATTGTATACTAATAACTTGTTTGTGTTCAAAAAAAGGTATCAGAGGGCATTCCTACTCATCAATGATGGACGGAAACATGATAAACATAACAAAACAAAGAAGCCCTATAAATTAAAACTATTCAAAATTATTTTTAGTGTGGTTTGATATAAAACATGCCATTGTAGAGAAATTTACTGATTTTCAGAACTATTCATGGCGGTAGGGATAGAAACTAGATGTTTAGCATTTAACACTTCTGAAAGTGCCCTCAGAGACGGTTATCACACAAAATGATTACAAATGTGATCATTGACGATAATTTTGGGTAACACTTTATTTGGATTGTCCACTTTAGATGCTTTCTACATACTTAATTTACCTTCAAGTTACATTCAACTATATACGTAGCACATAGACCATAATTTTAACCCTAACCAGAAACTCACCATTGTTTAGAATCAGCAGACAAGAGTTACAACAGACAGTGTTAACAATTTGCACATCTGTATGTAATCTAGAGGCGACTATAGTGGACTACCCAAATAAAGTCAGACCTAATTTTGATATAAGGTTTTGTCCCAAAGAATATCTTTAAATAGAGATACTTTCAAAAGAGCCGCAAGGCAAAATATCTCCCAAATAAAAATGCATTTCACATTTACCTCCATGTTACTATTATCAACTTTACATTTAAAACTCGCATGTAGGTTCAGTATTCATTTTGGATACTAAACAACAAGGCCACATTTGTGCTGTAAATATGGAGAACAATGGTTCCACTATTGTGAAGAAATCTTAATTACTGAGCTTCTCTAGAATGATTGTTTACATCTCAAGGCCTAAATGAAGACAACAGTTTCAGAAAAATCTTTTGAATTCCCCTTAAATAAGGCCATGGATGACCAAGAGAATGAAGGGTAGGCGGACATCCAAAATTCTCACTGACAGTTATACATCGCTTTTCTTTCTTTGGCAACTGCGTGTAAAATTTTAAACTGTTTTTGTTTTTGAAATCACACAGAATAAGGTAGCTAAAATGTACGTAGAACCAATTTATGAACAGGTACATCACTACACTTTCCACCCACACAGCTCTGCAGCCCAAGTGTGAGTTTTTAAGTGTTCTATGCCAAACTGTTTCTGTAGTGTGGAAATGCCACTACAACGGCTCCCCTATATCATTGAACAGGTCCGGCCCTGCAGTGCAAAGAGGCCATAAAAGCCTCGGTACATCTATGAGTTCTAAAGAAGCAATAAGAAAAAGAAGAGTTTTGGAATAGAGGACCGATGTGTACCTCTGGCAGTCGATAGAGCTTCATGGTGCGTTGCATAGTCATGTTCCGACTCAGGTGTGAAAACTTCACCTCGATCAGCTTCCGTGGGTTCAGAGAGCGGTGCCAGTACCTAAATGAACAACATATATATGACAATACATAGGTGTAAAGTTACAGGAATATCAGAAAGGCCTCTGGTTTCTAAAACAGCATCCACTGCATCCACTGTTCTAAGGAGTAAGTTTATGAACCTTTGGAGGGAAATACTTCACAAAAAACCTGACCTACCACTACGTTACATATGATGCTAAACAGTTCAGAAGCACAAGTGTTACCTGCAAGTGCCCACTGGTTTGGGCAGTACCACTCCCGCAGTGTAGACAGCCTGGAAGATGCCCTGAAGGTTGACCCGTCTGGTGATCTCTCGGATCAGGACAGGAGCCACACGCTTGGAGCGTAGCTTCTTATGCACACACAGGAAGTTAATCTCCACCATCTTCTTCTCTCTAGGAGGAAAACAGCACAGATTCCACATGTGCAACTGATCTTTCAGATATTTTAGTGCAGTAACTACGCACACCGTATTCTATGCACTAGGGCTGGACGATTTGGGGGAAAATATTTCATTGCATTCTTTTTGACCAATTTTGCAAATGCAATTAAAATGTGATTTTTAAAATTATTATTATTATTATTATTATTATTATTATTATTAATTAGCCTATATGGCTTTTTTCCCCACTAAGAAGATCAGTTCATCCATATTTCACACTTAAGTAAATCTTGACGAAAACTTGAAAAATCATTTTGATATTACAAACAACTAATAATTCAGCTCACTGTAAATGTCACTAATTGAAATTAGGAGCAATACTGCTCCAGTTTGCAAATGTTTGTTTACTCATACAGCATTGTATACAGAATGGTATAGCATGCTTACACTAAATGACCGCACAAATAATCGGAATTTCACATGATTTAAACAATTAATTGTGATTAACTGAATTGGTTTGTGCATTTGATGACAATCTCATTTGTCTTATTAGCTCTAATTTGACCTCAAAAAGCTATGTTTTTTTTATATAGCTACGTACGTAGACAAAAGTTTTATTACTTTTAATAATTCAACTTGAATCTGAACATAAAGTCACATGAAGGCAGGTGGACCATGAAAATAGAGTGAAAGCAGTTTCCAACTTCTATCCAATTCTTCTTATTATTTATTTTTATCTAATATTATTAGGGGCAGTCGTGGGCTGGAGGTTAGAGAACCAGCCCTGTGACCGGAAGGTTGCTGGTTCCATCCCCTTGGCTGACAGTCTGTGACTGAAGTGCCCTTGAGCAAGGCACCTAACCCCCATTGCTCCCCGGGCGCTGTGGATAGGGCTGCCCACTGCTCCAGGCAAGTGTGCTCACTGCCCCCTAGTGTGTGTGTTCACTAGTGTGCATGTATGTGGGTGTTTCACTGCACGGATGGGTTAAATGCAGAGGTCTAATTTCACAGTGTGCTAACGCAGTGACAAATGGTTGTAAATTCTAATTCTAATTCTAATATTCCTGGGGTGTTTTTGCTTATAAATGATACTTCAGACTCTTAAGAACTTTGAGAATAAATAAATGCACATTTATAAGCTGTTACTGAATGAGCTACAGTGGCAGAATACATAGCAACAGTGCATGAGCAGCTGTGCTTCAGGCTGGATGGATTACATATGGGTAAGTGGTCAAACTAGGAAAATGCAGTGTTTAGTGGCATTAATAATTCACCATGTTAACATTAAGGTGTTAACCTTGACATCACCAATAAACAGTCAAATAAATGACTTTTATATGTATAACAAAAATAATAGTATTAGAGAACTGTTTACCATCTGTAGTAATCTTCAAATGTGTGAAAATTGCTCAAGCTTGTAGATCTACCAGAAAACGTGTATGTAGCATGACATGAATTTGCATATTGTTTGATAAAAGATAAGTAGAACTTATCCTTTGATTTTTAATAAATGCAAATTGTACAGAACTTACCTAATTTTGATCATATTTTAGTGCAGTAGTTTAACATAATGGGGCGGTGAGGATAAAACAAAATATAAAATATAAAATATGCTGTAAGTTTTGCCCAGACTACATTTTATTTTATTTTTAATGTGCTCAATTCATCAAATAAGTAAGCAAGCGAACACAAGAGGGAGTGTGTCATCACAAAATAACATCATGGCTGTGATTTGGTCGCAGGCACGAGCTGAAGGCGAGTGATGTTAATTGCGATAACATCCTACCTCAAGTGTTCTATTGCTTTCATACAAAATTTAATAAACAAATTGGGCTGTGAGCGCAGCATGTAATATGTTTTAATGTTAGCAATTCCTTCCATCAAATTACAGTTCCTTTACAAGCAGCTCGTTGCTAGGTCAGAGTAACAAGCTCTGCTCACTCGCTGCACAGCCAGCAGTTCATTCTCCAGCTTCTTACACTAAACTCCGAAACTGTCATTACCACTAAGCAAACTTCTCAGTTCGCAGCTGAGACAGAAAGAAAACCTACACAACCTGGAATTAGCCAGAAATGATCCAAATACTATTCAACAAGCATGTAGTCTCTGCCACAATATCAAGTGTGGCTCAATTTTGTCAATTCTTGCTAGACTGATATTAAATGTTGTTTTATTCCAGATAGTCTGTAAAGCATTTTGTTTAGAGAATGGTATTCGGTTCATTTCTGGCTGATGCCAGGTTGTTTAAATGTTTTTCTGTCACAGCTGCAGACTGAAAAGCTGCTCAGTGGTAATGACAGTTTGGGAATTTAGTGTAGCCTCATCTTCAGAGTCTAACCAAATGGGCTGTTGGTCAAATGTAATCTAAAAAGTACCCATTTTCTGCTTGTGGCAAAGTAAGAAGTAAAAATGTTCAAAAGGCTTGAATGGCTCCTACAGCTGTCAAAAGTGTTGCTTGGCAATGGTGTCTCAGCGGAGTGATAGTGTTTGTGGGGGGGAGGGACCCGCTTTTATCTCACCATAAGAGAACACCATTAGAACGCTTCTCAACCAATCAGCTTGTGTGGCCGGAACTAACTGATGTATAAACTGTAATCGTGCATCAACTTATTTTGAAGGTGCCCAAAGTTTTGTTTACGACTGTAAACATTCATGCTATAAAATGTGATTTCACTCTGCTCAAGACAGCCTAGTATTGTACAGTTGTCATACAATACCTGCGATCTCCACTGATATTTATTTGTACTTACTCTACTGTTGTGTAAACGTCATATGAACAAAAAGAGACCAGCTTTCCAGATACAGTCTTTCCAGACCAGTTTTGAACAATTTCCACAGAACTCTAATTTGTTAGTGTAGCTACAATTTCAGTTCCAAGAAAAAGATGAAGTGGAAGCATGACCTCCTTCAGTAAGTTACTTACATGTCATAAATGCGGATGTTGGCTGGGATGGCACTAATAAAGCCCACTAGTTTCTGGTTAGAGTTCACCCTCACTCCACAGTGCCACTGTGGCAACCAGCCTGGGGGGCGCAGAGCCCTAAAAAGAGAATGAGGGTGAGTGAGTGATGCCTGCATGACAGCTTGGACAGTAAGAAGGGGGACTGTAGATGGTAGCAGATGTCAGTGATTAACATTTACATTTACATCATTTAGCAGATGCTCTTATCCAGAGCGACTTACAAGAAGTGCTTTGTCAATCTAGAGAAAGTATCTTTGCTAGTTACCAATAGCTTAGAGAAAAAGACAGTCCTGAGCTCAGATACTGCTAGAAACAAATATGTCACTGCAGACACCGAGAAAAAGAAACAGAGTTGAACGCAGAACTCTGTGCCATTAAGAACTTCATCAAGTCTCCCCGGCACACCTCACATTCCTCGCCCCTGAATACAGCCTGGAACATGCACCTACCAAAGCAGGAACTCTGGTGAGTAGTCAAAGCGGAACATGTTATCATCATCCTCCACGTAGTTCTCATTTAGGAGGGTATACAGCTCCTTAAGCTGAGCACAGTGGGAGAACAAGAGAAGTTAATTCACGTACATGTCCACAGCTTTTACTTTTCTGTTATCCAACAATGGGTGATTATTTGCTTTTAGAGTTTGTTAACGATGTTAGTTTAGTAGATCCAGACACTAAACTAAACTGACAATATCTGGGGTAAGTAAAAATTTGTATAAATTAAGATTTTTTTTTCCCACCCAGGTATTCCTTTAACATGAAAATAGGGGGGTTGATCATATTTTTAAGGTGAATCAACCACACCCTATTTTCATCCTTCAAAATTGTGTTAATTCCATGCTACATAAAATATATCCTAAATACTCAATTCATCACCCAGCCATAACCCACATGTCGTTTAGCTCAATTGGGAACACCAGAAAACCAAATACATTTAAGCAACCTTAACCATGCACTATGTGCACTGAGGCACAGCTGCCTGATCTTTTGAACTTTTAGAGCTCCAGTCTACACTACAATGTAATATCACAGACTATCAGGTTATGGTCATAGCCCGTCTAAACAGAGGAATACATTTAGGAGACAAAATAAGCTAATCTGATTTGAGCATTAAGACTTTCTATCTCAAAGGACAAGAACAAAGTGACAGAAGATGGCTCAGGGGCGAGAAGGAGCAAATTGGCTTAGTTAGGCTTGGATGCTGTTGGTGGGTGTATCTGTGTGAGTATGTCTCACCACGGCAGGGTTGCCCAGGTCCAGCGAGTCCCAGCTGAAACCATGAGGAAGGCTGTAGGGCTCCTCCCGGATGTTATCTTTATCAGGCTCAATGCAGCCATGTGATGTCACCGTCTCTCCTACATAAGACAATAACAGTTAACCAAATAAGCTCAGAGAACAAACATGTTGAAACAAGCTCCACATTAACCAAGGCACCCAAACTTTTGCATGCTAAGTATAAACAGTCATTTTGAAGCAGAGCTGCAAAGATTCGTTGATCCAGTTGATATAGTTATTAGTAGACTTGTGAGATCACGTGTGCCATCATTACCTGTTTTAACATTAGAGGTAAAGTGGTAACATCACAGAGTACTTAATGGGCAATTTAGATTTCTGCATAATAAACAGTTAAGATGTAAACAGAGTCAATCAGGGTGGTTTATTTATACAGGATGCTTAATTCTAGAGAAACTTACTGGTGGTAACAGGAACTAGACATGTGTAGTGTTTAATGCCTCCCTCATAAAATTATTACATGAAATGGCTTTGAATGCTTATGGTGGAGAGATACATCAAGGGTGTTCTAAGGCAAAATAGCTGCAAAATATTTTTTTTCTCTCAGATTAACTACTATTTTATCATTTATCAAAATCAACATTGCACATAAAACTCAGAAGACACGTGTAGGTTAACTGGTGGTTTTGGATAGTAAATAAATTGGCTGTATTTGTGTTGTAGCCATGGTGACCCTTGATTCCTATCACCACCACTGTAAAGAAATCTGAGTCTGTACGTTTCTCTATAATGAACCATTTCACACCAAACCACTCCAAAAGAATGTTTACAATAAGCTCATAGACACTTATCTAAGACTTCACTTCATAAAGTAACACAGAAATGCAACACATTACCTAGTTTCGGGACAGGCTGAGTGTCCCAGAACTGGTAGCTGCGGCGTGAGGCCTCTTCCATGGTTTTGGCTGGTCCTGGTCCCACAGAGAAGAGCTCAATGGCTTTCTGGATCTCCTGAAGCTTCTCGGCAGGTAGGGAGTTTACCTGGAGAGACGAAGAAAGAGAGACAAACAGGAAGGAACTCAGAAAAAAATGAAAGCTGCACTACAAAAACAATTTACCACAGAGGTTAAAAAACTCACTTTGGCCAATGGGTCCTGTGCTAAGTCCTTTCCTCCAGACTTGTCCTTCTTTTTCTTTTGTTTCTTTTTCTTTTTCTTGGCCCCTGTGTCACCTTTTTCCCTGTAAGCCATATAGAGCACATGCAGAAAAAAAAATATATTAAAAACACATACCTAACATTACAGGTAGGGCAAAACTATGACATTTATCATTGTGATAAACTTTCATATTACATCAAAGTATGCTTTTCTGATATAAACACGTATCATGGATATGGTACTTGAATGCTGACCAACTGCATGTTATATTAGGAAGGAGCTTAACTGGACCTCTTTAACCAGATTTAGTGGAGAGCAGTATATTATATACATATATATACACATATACACACACACTTTTTTCTTCCACTACATTAAATCTTTTTTGTTTGGTTTTTCTGGCACACTGGAATCACCCACTCAGCATTAAGATCCACTAGTCCCACACTCAGGAGAAAACAGGACATAAGCAGGGAATCAATTCAGGAAAGGTTAGTGCAGCAAAAAGAATGTCTGTTTTGTTTGCCCAAAATAGTTTTATTTGTTCAGCATGTTCTATGAAACACTATATATGTGCAGAAATAGAGTTTTAGTATTAAACAGTTGAAATCCAACATCTTGCTTTATTCGCACTGCATAGCGTGTGAGCAATTATAAATAAATCACAACAGTTACAACAGAATGTAAACAGAATTTTTGACAGCTGATTATTTTATTACCCCATATTTATTTATCCCTGCCCTGTTAAAAGATGACATGTTTCTAGTCAGGGTGGGTTTGGACTCAAACTGCAGTGCTGTGCGTTGGCTCAGGTCAGGCTCAGACAGAAAATTCTCAGGCTGTATTCGGGTTTAGACGAAAAGTTTAGGCCCTGTTACTGCTCTACCACTTTATGTCTTGCTTTGACCAAACCTCAAGAAGATGACATGTTGATGTGCATCGTGAATCCTGAAAGCGTCATATCACCCACTGCTAAATTAGAGATTTGGCCCATTAAGTAAAAGTATCTGGTGACACAAAAGCATTCAAAAATCTGAAAAACAAATGGTAGCCTTCTATCATTAGCTTGTATCAATCAAGCAGAATATTGCCTGCTAAAGAATGAAATTTTTTTTGCAGCAGATCAACACTAGATATGCTGACAACGTGCTACTCTCAAGCACAAATGTTTGAAGAGTTAGTGCGGAGGCTAGAATATGACTTCCCTCAACTGTGTCAGCTTCCAGAGAAGGCTGTGCTTTCATCAGAATCCCTAACTAATTTTTGAACACCCAAACTGGTAAAGCCTTCAAACATTTCATTTCTTTTACCTTGACAGATGTGTGGAAGCTAGTAGTTGTAAGCTTAGCTAAATGGTTAGTACTACTACTACTACTACTAATAATAATAATAATCTTCATTTATGTAGAACTTTTCATTTTAGGTAAAAAAAAAAAAAGAATTCAAGTAAAACACAGGAAAGATAAAGACACTGTGATGTCAGAGCACTATTACAAACAAAAGGAAGGTATAAAGAACCTAAACAAATGTGTTCTTACTCTGGATTTAAAGAAGAATTTGTTTGTAAAATGTTTAACATTTCTGCTTAATCAAAGGTTAAGATGTAAGCAGAACCATTCAGAGTGGTTTGATGTGAAACGTGCCTTTCTAGAGAAACTTGGTGAGTCACAATTGTTCAGTGGTGACGGGAACCAGATGTCTGAAAAGTTTCATGCCAATAGCTCCCTCACAATAAATGATTACATAGAACAGTTATAAATACTCTTCCTGATGTCTGAGATGATGTTTTATGAATGCATGAAGAATGTATGCTAAAACACATACTGAGCATTGTAAGGCAAAACAGCCTGCAAAGAAGACCTATTTTATTAGACTTATTACTATTGTGTCATCATCAACATTACATGTAAAAACTCAGAAGACACATGCAGGTTCACTAGTGGTGTTTTATAATAAATAAAATGCCTATATTTGTATTGCAGACATCACAACTTGTTGATGAGTTTCTCTATAATTAACTATTTCACATCAAACTACTCTGAGTTTATATAGTAACAAATCTGAAATTATGCAGAAAAATGGAAATATTTATTTATAATAATTTCCCCTTTAAACACCTATCAAGATTGCATTTCGGATATTCTCTGGAATGCTATTCTGGATGTTAGGGGCTATGTAAGAAAATTTTTCACCAACTGAGCTGTAAAAGATCCTGGGGGTTGTGAAGTGGTCTGGACGGGCTGTAACGCTTTAACAGATCAGGAAGATGTGCTGGTGCTTGGAGCTCTAAATGTCTCAAACAGCACTGTGTAGTTAATGCAGTGCTTAACAGGAAACCAGTGTTAACTGAATAAAACAGTAGGCGCAAACTTCCTCTGTGGCATTCTGATGAGAATATCATGCTTGCAGAAATGAAGTCTGTTTATCATTGATAGATATTAGAAGAAAACACAAATAATTTCCTATAATGTAATTCACTGTGTATGCCAAAGGTTGCTTCCTGACCACTGGTGGACCGTGAACCTCAATTAAGGAACTGCTGCTCTAGTGAGAGTCACCTAAACACTCACTATGAGGATCACATGGAAAAGAGAACAGAAGAGCACTTCAAAGGAACGCTGTTTTAAATATGATTCATCAAGCATTTTATTTACCCACAATGTTTCCAACCACACTGTGCCAGACCCTTACGATGACTCAACTCTGCTAAATCTTCAGACAGTATTTAGAGCACAGTAAGATGCATTTAACGTGCACCCAGGATATATTCTTATACAAAGGAGAAAACGAGAGAAAAAGAGAGAGAAAGAGAAAGAGAGAATGGCCCTACACAGACCCTAGTGAACAAAAACAGCAGAAACAGGTAGAACACCCACTTTAAAAAAGAGCTTGGACAACTGGAAGGACAGACAATAGCACTAAACCAACGAACAGCAATGAACACAGGTGAATACATGAAAATATTATGGTCGAGTCTTTGTAAAACATACTGAACTAGCCAAAGTTAAAAGTTCAAGTTTTTGCTGATACATAAACAAGGCACTTCAGAGTTGTTTGAAATAAATGGTGCACTGTGGAGAAACTGCTCTAGTGGATTTCTACAACCCAAGTATATCTGTTTTTGTTTGTTTCTTTTGGTCTTCAAATTGTAAAATAGAAACAAATCCAGAAAAAAAATTATTTTGGTTCTATTTTTGCATTACAACAGCCCGCATGTACCTCTATGTACCTTACATGGACATTAAAAATGTTTAGGCCAAAACCTCGTCTGAATACTATCAGAAAGCAAACTCTCAACCACCAGGCAGTGTATTCACAGGCAGAGTATTAAAACTAATCATTTGACCGTTTTCTGTAAGACACCTTTCTAGATCATTAAATGCTCCAGATATCTGGCTGCTGTCACCATCACTGTGAACAACTGTGACTTGGTAAGCATCTCCAGACTGGATCATTTCAGATTAAACTACTCAACAACTTTGTTTACTTTTTAATGATCTAATCATACAGATTTTTTTTAAATTGGTGGAATTCCCCTTTAATGCCTAAAACACACCCATACACCGTCCATCTTGTCAAGCACAAAACACAGCAGGTCTATCCCTAGCTGAGCAGAGCTAATATAGGTTTAGCTAAACTAGAGTCAGGACACAGCAGCGTACTTACTGAGGAGCAGCAGTTAATCCTATTATCATCCAAAGGGGGGGCAGAGAGGTGAGGGCACCGAGCTACATTTGTTACTGTGGGACAGATGGCACGTTACACTACCCTGGGGTGGAAAAGCGTGCATTTGTGAGAGGATGAGTGACCTGCACTGACACGGAACAAAGGCAAGTGAAAGAACGAAATTGCGCTAACTGATGGTTCGACAGGATTCTACCCCTGCTGGCGGGAAGAGGCCACCCAAAACAAAACCGCTGCAGCTCCCCCACCAATGCTGCTTTCAGTCTTTACTGCCTGAATGAACACTATACTGTACTGTCAAGCATGGGCCCTGCCAGTATGTATGGCGCTTTGTGCTGCAAGACTGTATGTGTTCATTCAGCAGCAAGCGATGGTGGTTACACCTCCTACATGCTCAGTGTTGGTGGGAGTTGAAGAAAATGGCTCAATATTTAAATAATAAAAAAAAAAAAAAGTACACAATTTTACCCTTATCCCACATGTAGGAGATTAGCTAGGACATTTTTGGCCCTGGTCTATAGTCTACCTGACTGCTGTTACTTGTTAGCTACATTAGTCTCAAAGCTCCAGCATGAAACTAAACAAGCAAAGTTCATCTATATACATGTATATACACACCTATATATATGCACATACATGTATATACACATCTATCTATCTATCTATCTATATATATATATATATATATATATATATATATATATATATATATATATATATATATATATATATATGTATGTGTGTGTGTGTGTGTGTGTGTATGTATGTATGTATGTATGTATGTATATACCCACACACACACCCACTATTAAATAGTATTCTAATTTGTATAATACAAACCAGATTTTTCAGTGAACCATTCCTTTAGCATACACTACTATTGAGAAATTTTGGTATAAACTTGACAACTCCATAAACCAGCCAATAGCTATTACATAATAGGGAGTGAAATGCTGGCGGTTGATTCATTTGCACAAACAACCACTACGAACAGTAGAATGAAGTACTTTCAATCTAGGAATGCAAATTAGCTAGATTAACAGAGAAGATATTAAAATGTATAAACTCTAGCACATCTTACTCGACACTTTGAACCGATGAGACCACAGCTCAACAAAAAATGACGCAAGTAGAACAAAGACTTTCACTGTTACTTTACAAGGTAGGCTCCATATATTGAAAGTGAAAGTACAACGGAACCTTTGCCTTACATTCCACACATTTCACCACATCTGTGAAGCAAACAGATTTCAGCAGTACTGGCCTACCTGCAGAAAGTTAACTGTTCTAGGTCGATGCAAATATTAGCCACTATATTAGGCATATCTCTCTGGTTTCTACAGTCAATGTCCATTTTACCAGCTCCATTAGCATATAGGAGCATTTTGTAGTTCTACAATTACAGACTGTAGTCCATCTGTATCTCTGCATGCTTTGTAAATCTTTCTCTACTCTGTTCATCAGTGCTTAGGACCCCCAGAGCACCACCACAGAACAGGTTATTTGGATGGTGGGCCATTCAGCACAGTAGTGACACTGAAATGTTAGTGGCATGTTGGCTAATGAATTAGCCCACTAAACCAATGGACTACAATCTATAAATACAGTATAAACAGTAACAGTAGGACGACCATTCGTGTTAAAATGTATTATTTTCCTGTTTCGCTGTGTTCTGGGCAACTTCACGTACTTATATGGTTTTGGGTGACAGAACAGAGCAAGATTTTCCCTCTGTGTAGCTATTAACTCTTCACGCACAAAACTAAGCTAAAAGCAAGAGCCCAATACGAAGCGGTTTACAGCACAAAGCTAGCTTTATCTGCCTGGTTAGTATGTAGCTGGTGTAGCTGTAAAGCTGCCAAACAACGGAGTTTTCAACCCCAAAAAATCAGTAAAATGATAAGTATAATACGAAGTACTCTGTAGACCGTGTACCAGAACAGAAAATACACGATATTTTCAATCGTAGATGGGAATTAAAACACCTTTTCTCGACTGAGATTGAACTAGTCCTAGCGATTAAGCTGCTACCAGCATGCTGGCTTGGCTAGTCAGCAAGAACATTGGCGGCCTTCTTTATATGACTTCCAATGTAGTCAGCCAACCCCTTTATTCAGTGTAGCTGCCCAAATGCTATACTTAGAAGCAAACACCCATCATAACTCCAGAATTAGCTTGTTGTGTAGCGTCTTAGACATCAAATTAGCCTATTTAGCCGTTAGGAAACCCGTTAAACAGGCTGGTTCATGTTCCAGCTACAGTTAACAACCTTTCACATATTTTAGTGAGCAAGACAGCAGTCGGTAGATTAGATATGTTAGTGCAAATACTGTTACTGCTCTCACACATGAATTAGTTTAGAAATATCTCGCTGGAAAAGAAAACCCTGGCAGGTCAGTGTGTCTCCGCCAGAGTGAACTGACAGTAAAGCAGCCCTGTGCTTACAGCACACAGCAGCAGCTTAGCCTGAGCAGCAGAACTAAAGAAACGAGGCTTTAAGTCCCGCCCATCTCTACACAGCGCACCCATATGGCCCAATTGTCGTTTAGATTGTGGTGTCAATCAAAGAAACGGACCAATCATGATGGCCCGGTGGGCGGATTCCTGTGACTATAGCCTCCACTGACCCAGCCGTATGACGGCCGAGCCTTTATGGCTGCGGGGCGCAACTGTTTTAAATCTCTAACCCAAACAGCGGAGGTGTGCGCATCGCTCACCCATCGTCAAAATGATGCTCTTCATTTTCGCAGTCGCTGCAGTGTCCGTGGTCCTCTTCTAGCTCCGCTTTTTCCTCCGGCTTCGGTGCTGTCTCATTCTCATCCGCCATGTTTAACCAGGAAATGAGGGACTGGTCTTGCAAAAGTCCAAACACACCCACAAAACCTCCTATTGGCGGGACTCTCGCACAGCCTTGTGGTCCATGTAGTTTAAAGCACACGTACAGATGTACATACACATGTACATACACACATACACACACACACATACACACACATACACACACACACATACACACACATACATACATACATACATACATACATCTATCTACATATATTCTGAAAATAATATTTCATGTTTTTTGTTCTTTTCCCTTTTTGTTTAAAGAGCTTTTTGATTTCTTTTAGAGAAAAGCTGAAAGATTTAGTGCTTTATTGAAAAAACACTGTCCCACTTTTTTTGTCTCTACTGAAACATTTAATTCATAGGCAGAGCCTTATTTTAGCCACACCCCTGTATTTTAGAGCAGTAAGTGAGACGGCATCCCTGCCCCTCTTGGCTGCATGGTGAGCAGTCAGATCCCAGTGTTTTTGAAATAATTTTGTCCTAAAGTTTGAAAATCGTGTATCGTTTAGTATTGTCACTACAGACTTTTTGTAATTAAGTTAGATCTTATGTGTACAGCTGTTCACAGCTGTGTTTGCTAGTCATGCACTGGCTAGAGATTTTGAGTTCTACTCAAAATTAGCTCAAACTATCTCTACCAACACAAAAACAGTCACTACTGCAACGTCTGGTAAAGTTTCAGTAGTGTTATGACTGTTGGTAGTGACAAAATGGAATGTTCAGTCATATATTTTAACACAATAAACATAATTAAGGTACAGGGTCACTCCAAGCAAAAGGATTTTAGTTTAAATCAGTTAAAAGTCCAAATTGTATTTTCAACTATGAGCTGATTCAGGAGAATGATGATCCATGTGTGTGACACAATGGGTGACACAATTGCTGTGCACAGTGTGTACAAGAGGGAAAAACTCACCTTCAATGCCCACGCCTTTACACTAGATGGGGCTCTACTGTATCGGTTTCAGAGAGCTGTTGTTACAATTGTCTAGATATGGACACAGCTCCTAACAGCAATGTCATTTTTTTTCTTTGTTTTTTTTTTTTTATCAATATTTCTGTGATATTACATTTGGATAAAACTTTTTATTACATCATAAATATGAAAACTATTAAACTGTTAGACATACATATTAAACATGGTAACTTTTAGCAGCTTTGTTATTCAAAGGCCTCGACATATCAACAGACGTGTAAAGTAGCTCGATATCAAACAAAATATAGTCTACTTTTAGGTTTAACTTGGGCTTTATGAATGTGAAATTAATCATAGAAGACAAAGCAGTATCACAGCGCTACCAAAGTCAGTGTGATTGGCTTGAGACTGTAAAACAAAATCATGTCAGAAATGTTAAACAAAATGTTAAAACATTAAAATAGTACAGTCAGAAATACCCATCCAAAGTGTTTCAGCGTGAGGAGAGCTGTGAAACAAATGTTGGATTCTTCCTTCATCCTTTTATAGAAGGACCACTGAAGAGAGTGAATGAATAAAATAAACCACTACTCACCAGAATGCAGCATCCAGTCTCTGAAACCTCAACAACTATAGGACGGACACCAAATTTCTCACCCAAGTTTGAAAAATCTACCTTTTTCTAAAGTCTTAAAGTTTGGAACCATGGTCAAATCATACATTTATATTCTTTTAATGTTGCTTTGTGGTCCAGAAGATGGCGCCATAGGAATGAGTCCCTCCAGCATACACACAAAGCAGCACACTGCAAACAATCTCAGGCTGGTCCTAATCTCTGTTTCTAAAATACAGACCTGCCTTTTAAACTACAGGTTATTTGAAAGTAAAACAAATCAAAACATTCATTTGCATTTGTGCAACACATTTGAAACTGCTGGACGAACACTGAGCAAAGAAATACAAAGAATAACAATCTATTTTTGTTAGTTTGACTACTACTGTAAGTTGATTTAATAATATAAATGATTACTGTTGTAATTACTGTATTGCAATGTAATGGCACAGTTAATGGGCCTCATTCAGCAACTGTTCTTAAGTAGAAATTTCCCACTTAAACAGTTTTTTAAAAGATTCTGACATTCAACGACCTACGTTCAACGGTCTACACACACTGATGAGCACAAACGTGACAACAGAGCACATCATAAATTTGACTTTTTGCAAGAACAAATTTAAGAAAAAACTAGAAAAATTGTAGTAGAAAATAGAAATAGAAAAAAAGACTGAGGCCTCATGTTTTTTTAATTAAGTATTATTTTTAAATATTTGTATTTACTCAAGTATTACCATTTTTTACTGAACACTTGTGTTTTCATTTAGACCTTCAAAGTACTCATTTCAAGTCTGTCAAGATTTTTCTTTTTCTCTTGCAATCAGTTGAGTTTCCATGCATATAAAATTGACTGTTTTTATTATAACATCCAACCAAATTCATATCAGAGCAAAATGAACCACCATTAAGCTGATATGTCTCTGTGTAAGACTATTATTGTGTAACACCATCAAACAAAGGAAACACTTCATTTATTAATTAAAACAATTACTTCTCAGGCTGTGTTTGTACTTGTAGTTTGGTTTCCTTGGTCCAGAATAAAGCAGAAGATGATATGTAATATCATACATAGGTGCATTATAGTTCTGGTTTCCTTAGGGTTCACCTTGATACATTTAATATCAAACCATCATACCAACAAACCATCATTTAATATCAACCAAAGATATAAACAAAAGTCATAGAAGTGAAATATCACAACCGACTGCACATATTTAATGATGTATAATGACTGTGATAATATCCACTGAACTTTCTGAATTGTGTTCTTGAGCTTGATGCTTTTATTTATGTTTTATCTGTTTTGTAATATTAGAACAATTAGCCATCAGACTCCTTGCATTAACTTGGTTCTGCACAACGCAGAGTGAAATCCCTCTAAGAGAAAAATATGTATACTATTTTATAATTACGTCAAACAAAACCAAAATCATCCATTTTATAATTAAGAAATCAGAGCTTAGGAAGAGATAATAAAACAAAAGCATGTGTCAAAACAGCATCAACAACTCATCTTTTCCACACACCAAAATCGTTACGTAGAGAGGCAATGACAGTTTATTCTGTCCTTGGCCATTTTAGACACCTGCGTCCATTTTACACAGCAGCGTTTGTTTGGAAGTGAACCGAGGCCAACCTGCTCAGGACTAACAGAGCAATCGCATCAGAGTTTGCTTTAACCTACCAAGTCGGCACACACTCTTAGAGCAAAAGTGCCTCATGGAATTGATCCATAGTCACTCACTCATTCACGTTTAGCAGGCCAAAAATGCTCCACAAGGGGGCACCATTAGTGAACAAATAGCTTTTGATGTTTCCTAATAATAATAAAAAGTTACATTTATATAGAGCCTTTCACAAACCCAAGGTTGCTTCACATAGCATGGAGGGAAGAAAATTGAATGTGTTTAAATGTGCTATTTTAATTACACTTTCACTTTCAGTAAGATTTTAACACAGTACACATACCTAAGCACAGTTTCTCTGTAATTTTTCCACTGATTATGTGTACCATTATCACAATATCAGCCGGCCCCTCACCCTCTCATAGTTTCTATCACAGTAAATAAGGGAAATAACCACACACAGTCAGATCAAATCTAACACAGATGTGCTTTTAATCAACTTGTACTTTTCCTAATTCAGATTCTCAGCAGTAACTGAGTTATTTTGTGTAAGTGTACAGTGAGTACTCTTGTACAGATGATGAAGCTAGGGTATAATTCGGCTTAAGACAGCTTAACGGTGCCTTACTTGATTTAAAATGAAACTAACTTACACCAGGCAGCACTAGCGCTTGTTGTCTGAGCAATATTTGTAAGCAGAAGATGTTCAGCAAATACTGATTGTCAGAGTATCAGAAAATATTCATAATACCAAAAGCAGAGCTATATTATCTTCTAATTAAAATAGCTTCAATTCATAGTCTACGTACATATTCATACCACATTTGAAGTTACAGACGTAAAAAAAGAAAGTGTACAATAACTCTCACTGCTGTCCATTATACAGTGCTGAACCACTGATATCACCTGTTTCATACAATACAATAATTCTGTATGGAATTCCACTCTTACACGACAGTCACGTCAACATTCCTGAATTCACTTACTTTCAATACATGTCAAAAGCTTCTTTTTCACATGCTACATCCGTCTTTAATCCTGCCAACATCTGCTTCTGCAAAACTTCAGAGACACATAGCCTGAACACAACAAGCTGCTCACAATGGCACAATAATAAAATAATACAAATATTACAGCACTTAATGACTATCTGAATGTCAGTTACAATAAAATGTATTTGGATTGTAAATACAATTAATTTATCAATAAAATAAACATTTGACTATCTAAAAAGCGTTTATTAACATATTAGCAGTCTAGTGTTGCTGCCTCTATGTCCATTTAGAAAACAACACTAAGCACATAACACATTTTGCTTCTATAGAAGCAGTTCTAGTTCTCTCAGCTCTATTCTAAAGCATGGCAGGCAACACCGGCTTTGCAACAGAGATGCCATGTTTGTACTGAGCTACAGGCCTACAGGCATGGACTGTTGGCACTTCTCTGGGCAGTATGTGTTTCATGAGTGCCATCTTGAGGGGGCGTTAGTATAGCCAGGCTGTTCTTGCTCCTCTGCAGCCCTATCCAGAGGCACTACACCAGGTAGAGTCTTCTCAGAAACCAAGGTCCCTATGGCTCAGGCCTGAAGCGGTCAGATATACCAATGCGGCTTGAGACTGTTTTGATGGGGACTCCTCTCCGCGTCACTTTCACATGGATGAAGAGAGTGGCTGGAGAGAGGCTGGAGCCGTCTGCTTTCAGCAGGTGCACGTGCCTGTAACCTGGAGGACAGAGGTCACTTTAAAGCAATGGTTTAGCCAAATATGAAACAGCTTCTGTGGTTTCTGACATGGTAAACCGTAATGTTACAGTCATATGTAAAGGTGGCCCTGATTAAAGTGCTGGTTCTCTACTTGAAAATAAGTTAAAACATCCTCTACAGGAGGACAGCCACTACAACACCACCTGTAATGGCACAGGCCTGTAATGACACAGGTCCATCACAAAACAAATTTATATTTGTTCATTTGTCTGTACAAGGGCTTTTCCTATTCGCAGCTGAACCAGTAAGCTGACCAGCTCATTCTGTTAGAGGCCAGGACTCTCTACATCAGGGGTGACCAGTCTTATCCACAAAGGGTGGGTGTGGCTGCAGGTTTTCATTGCTACAAAAGCAGGAGATCAGCTGTTCAGCAGTTTCAAGACTGAAACCAACTGATTAAACAAGTGGAGTCAGGTGAGCTCCAGCTTGTTTTGAGGAAAAACCTGCAGCCACACCGGCCCTCTGGGTTTGGACAGCCCTGACGTCATAGAGTGTTACCAGTTTTCCCATTCACTTTTCAAACTGAACTATCTGCACCTTTATAATGTCTCTGGTTAAACATACTGGGAAAATAAAACAGAATATTTAAAAACTATATATTTAAAAAATATTTAAATTTTTTTTCCCTGTTGAATTCAGCAAAGAAACAGTAACTGTACAAGAAAATGTGAGTTCTCTACATTCTCAGAAATAAACTGAAACTAAAACCTCTTTTTTCTCTGGGGTGGGACCCTCAAGGGTACATCTCAGTACCTTCAGTCAGGGAACAGAACTGTACCATAATCCAATGAAATGGATCATCCATTGAAGTTGTATTGACACCACAAACACTGCCTCGTCTCCAGGCTTTTTATTTTA
The DNA here is from genome assembly GCF_015220715.1 of Pygocentrus nattereri. Classification (NCBI taxonomy): domain Eukaryota; kingdom Metazoa; phylum Chordata; class Actinopteri; order Characiformes; family Serrasalmidae; genus Pygocentrus; species Pygocentrus nattereri. The sequence goes on along the minus strand of NC_051224.1, from coordinate 16,269,147 downwards.
TTGTTCTGTTTTAAAACATTTGGTTATGAAAACGTACAAATATGTACATTTCGCCTGGAAAAACTTATTTAAGGTACACAATTGGACCTTGGAACATTTGCATTGTTTGTACTTTGATGAACAAGAAATTTACCTGCACAGTACCTTTATTTCTAACAGTGAAAAGATGTGCTAACCTATTTGCACCAATGAAAATTTGACCAGGGGTGCAAAAACTTTTGCATACAACTGTAAATAGTGTCAAAAAGGGGACAAAAGCACAAAATCTCAGTTTAAGGATAGTTACTGCTTTTTGTTAGGAAACATACTGTTTATTGATTTATTTATTTAAATACCACACACACATGATTTACTCTGATATTTAGTAACTGTTTTTAATGTGTTTATCCTGACTGTTCACTTTAAGGAGAAAAAGCACAACAAATTATGGATATTCCAGCAAGATAATACAAGATGCCTCCCAGTTAATAATATAGAATGAATTTATTATTTAATTTCTATAAACTTTAGTACAGTTTTAGTACATATTTGTATTATTACAGCTCCTCTAGTCTTGCTTTTGTGTCATCTGAGATCACAGCAGTCGGAGCTCAAGCCCCGGCTGGGGTATATCTGTGAACAGAGTTATTTTATAGCCCTCTTAAAAGAACAAAAATATCACATTGCAAATAATTTCATATAAATAGACACACACACACACACACACACACACACACACACCTATGCGCAAGCTGGTGAAGGGTATGGTGAACTGTCCGACAAAGTCGTTTTTGCTCGTGTGGTCATGATCCTCCACCACAAAGCGCACCAGCGCCAGCTCTGGAACCTGCAGCTGGAAGCTCAGTGTGCAGTCCCATCGTGGGTTAAAACCTGCGGTAATTACACAACTTGTTGAGCAGAAAATCTTTGTGTTGCTGGGTAATGTCTTTGTGTATAATTATCTGAGCATCAGCAAATATTAGAACAGCAGGCATGCTTCTGACTCAGCCCAGTCTATAATTTCACCATCAGGTTTAAAAGACACTCAAAGGTAGCAGACTAAATGTTTGATTAGGAATACAATACTAATGCCGTGATCTTTGGCTTCATTGTTATGTCACTGATGAGAACAGATATCATGCTGACAGAAGCTCCCGTTAAGAGCAGTTATCTAATCCCTGTTACTGCTAGCTTTGCAGCACAGCAGAAAAACAGCATTCCGTGCATTAAGCAAGTGTTGACTGGGGTTTAAGTAGCCATCAGAATCAATCCTAATCTGCTTGATGCGTCAAGTGATTCTGAAAACTTTGACTCAAAGAAAAACAGAGGTCATACCGTTGTTGTTGATGCGCTGGGTTTTGGAGCGGGCTTTGTCGATAGCCACTCCATGGATCTCTACCCAAACCAGTGGGTCCACGATGGAGTTGGGCTTGTCTGTGTTGATCTTGGGTAACTGCTGGGCAGAAATCACCTGTAGAGGACACAATATAGTACACAGCTCATTGAATTACACACTTCTTTAACCTAAGAATAGCTCAGTTTGCATTGAAGTCCCTGTAGTTACTGAATAATAAGCCTTAGTATGTAATAAGCCTGTGATTTTAAGCGGTTTATCCTATTTTTAGGCATGAATTAGGCATACATTCCATGATTTTTAGCCTGCTTTAATCCCAGATTTGTCCTATCTGACACCCACAATCAAAACTCAATGTAAAAGTAATTGAAGCCGTGGATGATCTGGTAGAGTCTTTAGTCTTACGATTGATCTTTAGAATGATCAGAGGCCTCAAACATGTTTGATTTTTATATTTGAAAATGCTGACTAGTAAGAAAACTGAATGTGTGATTCAGGCGACATCCAATAAGGGAGTTAGAACACTGAAAAAAGACAAAGACATGTATGCGCTCTATGTGAGCAGCAGCAGACCACAGAGATAGAGGAGCTGACTGTTTAACTAGCAAATACGCAACTGGCTTTATAATGAATGTACCAGGAGTCAGAATCACACTAGTGACATTAGAAAGAATACTCTCTTAAACATGACCTTAATAAATTGTTACCCTTTGAAAACATTTTAAAGAATTTTTAGTAACACTTTTTATAAATAATGTGTCTACTGAACACTGAACTCTACAGGTCTTTATGAACTTTTTTATGAAATTTACAGACATGCTTATTGTGTATTATATATTGTATGTATTATATGTAATATATTTTTAGTTTTTGTACTTTCATCAGTGTTTAGAATGACTTATGAATGCAGTATAATGTGTTAAGAATGTGTTTATAGATTATCTCTGACAGACTATTCATAGAAATTGTTATTGAAAACTCTATTGAAAATGTGGTATTCTTGAAAAAATTTCGAAATATTTGATTACCCTGATGATAGCCTCATGCTTTTCCTACCGGTCACACTGAGATAATGTTGTAAAAAGTAATATGATGTGAATACACTACACAAGAAAAAATCTATAGCCTACAAAAGTAAAACAATTAAGATGTTCTTAAGAAAAGCTTAAGAAAAATATAAAGACTTTTTCTATAAGAGAATATTTTAAAAACTTGTATTGAGAATTGCATTTAAGAACATTCTTATGAGCATCTTAGTTTTTGTTTAAACATTCTAAGCTTTTGTCTTAGGGATGATTTTGTAATTTAGGCCTCAAAACTTCACAATTTCAAATCAGCTGCCAGTTTGTAGTAAAATGCTTCTCCAGCATTCACTGCAGAACAGAATAATATCTGCATCCCCCAGCCATGTATTCATCCAGTCTGTGTTTCTGATATGCCTCTTGTGTGTACATAACAACACAAACAAGTCTGGTCCAGTTTAGCTTTGCTTGAGTCACCTGAAAACAGTGAGATGTGAGATTTTGGGTGCTATTTCATAGCTGTGTGCAATACCTCCTTTATGCATAATTGTATGGTGTGTGTGCGCTCACGAGAAAAAGACAACGCTCTGTAAAAGACTCACATTAAGTGTGAGACACGCCTCGTTTTTCAAACTTGTTAAAATTTTATCTGTCATGTAGTGTATTGCCCAGCTTTAGAGATACTTGAATGAAACAAAGGCCCAATCCCATTTCACCTCTTGCTCCTACCACTTAGCCCTTTCCCTCCCTTTTGGGCATTCACGCTTAGGGGTAGAGTGTCCCAATTTTTGTTGAGATGGAGGAGTAGGGTGAAATGTTACGGCTACATGGCCCTCCAAACTGAGGTTTATGAGAAAAAAAGAAAAAATGGGATTATATTAAGATTAGATTGTATTAACTTAGTTTAATGTCATTTCATCTGTTATGGTCCTTTTATTCATAACAAGCTTAACAAATCACTAGTGGTATACTGAAGTCTCGGTAGCTGCGCTACAGTGGGGAAAATAAGTATTTGATACACTGCCGATTTTACAAGTTTTCCCACCTACATAGAATGGAGAGGTCTGTAATTTTTATCATAGGTACACTTCAACTGTGAGGAACAGAATAAAAAAAAACTAGAAAATCACACTGTATGATTTTTAAATAATTAATTTGCATTTTATTGCATGAAATAAGTATTTGATACAATAGAAAAACAGAACTCAATATTTGGTACAGAAACCTTTGTTTGCAATTACAGAGGTCAGACGTTTCCTGTAGTTCTTGACCAAGTTTACACACACTGCAGCAGGGATTTTGGCCCACTCCTCCATACAGATCTTCTCTAGATCTTTCAGGTTTCGGGGCTGTCACTGAGCAACATTGAGTTTCATTGTACTCATCCTTCTTCTTCCTCCAAACATGGCGAGTGGAGTTGATACCAAAAAGTTCTATTTTGGTCTCAACTGACCACGTGACCTTCTCCCATGCCTCCTCTGGATCATCCAGATGGTCACTGGTGAACTGCAAACGGGCCTTGACATGTGCTGGCATAAGCAGGGGGACCTTGCAGACCCTGCAGGATTTTAATCCATGACGGCGTAGTGTGTTACTAATGGTAATCTTTGACACTGTGGTCCCAGCTCCCTTCAGGTCATTGACCACGTCCTCCTGTGTAGTTCTGGGCTGATTCCTGACCTTTCTCAGAATCATCCTTACCTCATGAGACGAGATCTTGCATGGAGCCCCAGACCAAGCAAGACTGACAGTCATCTTGTGTTTCTTCCATTTTCTAATAATTGCGCTAACAGTTGTTGTCTTCTCACCAAGCTGCTTGCCTATTGTCCTGTAGCCCATCCCAGCCTTGTGCAGGTCTACAATTTTGTCCCTGGTGTCCTTAGACAGCTCTTTGGTCTTGGCCATGGTGGAGAGGTTGGAGTGTAATTGATTGAGTGTGTGGACAGGCGTCATTTACACAGGTAACGCGTTCAAACAGGTGTAATTAATACAGGTAATGAGCACAGAGTAGGAGAGAGTAAGTAAAACTAACAGGTCTGTGAGCCAGAATTCTTGCTAGTTGAGAGATGATCAAATGCTTACTTCATGCAATAAAATGCAAATTAATTATTTAAAAATCATACAATGTGATTTTCTGGATTTTTTTAGATTCTGTCTCTCACAGTTGAAGTGTACCTACGATAAAAATTCCAGACCTCTCCAATCTTTGTAGGTGGGAAAACTTGCATATCGGCAGTGTATCAAATACTTATTTTCCCCCACTGTAAATGTACTGTTTTTCGAATGAGAATCTGGTGAATAGCTGACTTCAGGTTCATATCACTAAAGAATTAGGGGTGGATGATAATAAATAATTGTCACATCCCCGTCTTTGAAGGCATATGATGCCCTAAATGTAACTAAAGCCCAGCAATGAGGCTGCTCAATTTTACCCTCCTCTGCTGTCACTGCAGACTGGCAGGGTAACCTACAGAGCAGACAGCACTAGTAGCCTTTTAGTGGAGTAATGCTCTTTTTTTTTTGAGGGTCCCGTTTTGTAGGGGAAGATTTCAACCACTACCCCTTGTAAATTAGTTCCATTCAAAAATAAGGGGTATGGGTAAAAATAAGAAATGGAATTAGGCCTAAAAGTGTTGGAGAGCAAAAGCAGCAGGTAGAGTAACAGACAGATGAGTCAATCACATAACATGCATTTTTGTGTGCAAATCCATTGTTTTCCATTTAGGTATTTTAGAAGATACATTTTACATTGTTCTACAATACCTCCTTTACTTGAATCCAAATAATGTTCAGTTTAGGTTCATTTATTATTTATGTCTTCCAATGTCTAAAAATGTGAGGTGGTGTAAACGGTTTAAAAGGGAAATAGTAATACAATGCTCATCATAAAATGGTTATGTTTGAAAATTTTTTAAATCATAACATGTTGCAAAAGGGTCAGATGATGCGACCATGAAACGTTAGTTATGTAAATGTTATCGTTTTAATGAAGTTTGTTTATTAGAAACAAAATTGTATGCAGAAACTTAGACAAAGGATTCTACAGGTGTCCAAGTATAAAGACTAGTTTATACAAACTTTCAGCAGGTATGACTTTATAACATATGTTCCTATGTGGATGCAGCACCCGACATTTTCTCTGAGATAAAACTGATGATCATGTCTAACTTATATTATTATGAAAGCTATAATACAAATACTAATGGACTGAACTACACTACCGTTCAAAAGTTTGGGGTCACCCAAACAATTTTGTGTTTTCCATGAAAAGTCACACTTATTCACCACCATACGTTGTGAAATGAATAGAAAATAGAGTCAAGACATTGACAAGGTTAGAAATAATGATTTGTATTTGAAATAACATTGTTTTTACATCAAACTTTGCTTTCGTCAAAGAATCCTCCATTTGCAGCAATTACAGCATTGCACACCTTTGGCATTCTAGCTGTTAATTTGTTGAGGTAAGCTGGAGATTGCACCCCACGCTTCTAGAAGCAGCTCCCATTCTTCCAGCATTCTTTCCAGTTCTTTTGCCCATCTTAATCTTTTTCTTTTATTGGCCAGTCTCAGATATGGCTTTTTCTTTGCCACTCTGCCCTGAAGCCCAAAATCCCGCAGCCGCCTCTTCACTGTAGATGTTGACACTGGTGTTTTGCGGGTACTATTTAATGAAGAAGCCAGTTGGGGACCTGTGAGGCGTCTGTTTCTCAAACTAGAGACTCTAATGTGCTTATCTTCTTGCTTAGTTGTGCAACGCGGCCTCCCACTTCTTTTTCTACTCTGGTTAGAGCCTGTTTGTGCTGTCCTCTGAAGGGAGTAGTACACACCGTTGTAGGAAATCTTCAATTTCTTAGCAATTTCTCGCATGGAATAGCCTTCATTTCTAAGAACAAGAATAGACTGTCGAGTTTCAGATGAAAGTTCTCTTTTTCTGGCCATTTTGAGCGTTTAATTGACCCCACAAATGTGATGCTCCAGAAACTCAATCTGCTCAAAGGAAGGTCAGTTTTGTAGCTTCTGTAATGAGCTAGACTGTTTTCAGATGTGTGAACATGATTGCACAAGGGTTTTCTAATCATCAATTAGCCTTCTGAGCCAATGAGCAAACACATTGTACCATTAGAACACTGGAGTGATAGTTGCTGGAAATGGGCCTCTATACACCTATGTAGATATTGCACCAAAAACCAGACATTTGCAGCTAGAATAGTCATTTACCACATTAGCAATGTATAAAGTGTATTTGTTTAAAGTTAGGACTAGTTTAAAGTTATCTTCATTGAAAAGTACAGTGCTTTTCCTTCAAAAATAAGGACATTTCAATGTGACCCCAAACTTTTGAACGGTAGTGTATATTATTAAAGACACACAATAAGAATCTTTTATTAATTGTTTTGAAAGCCGTATTTGTCATTGACCCACATGCAGAGAGAGAATAAGAGAGAGAGAGAGAAGAGAATGTTTCTGACCCGTATGGTGAGCTGGGTGGGTATGTGTCCGGGTCCTCCGCCTGTGTTTTCGGGGTTGAAGTTGGACTTTGGATGACACAGGAAGTCTGGTTTCAGCACATATCCACAGCCACCATTGGGCAGGAAACGGCCGCGGTTCAGATCCATCTGCTCTCCCGGAGTCTGGAAGTTCAGAGCCACTGACAAGCAGAGATATCATGAAAATTAAAAGCATTCAAAATGTGACAAAATCCCAAAAACCCTGGCACTGGGTCCCCACAATGTACACACAGACACTGTAAAAATATGACGTAGTGTTTTCAACCTGGCTGCTTTAAAAGGATCCAGAATGTTAAACACAGGTTACTGTTCCTTTAACTTAGTATCTGATATTCAGTGAATTTAACATTTTTAGGCAGCCAGGTTATTTACTTTTTTAAGTTAAAATGACAAACTTTGTAATTGCTAATGTCACCTATGTCCAGTTACGGTATGTATATACTTCTTGTGGAATCTTGCATGTATATTCATAGCAATTCTACACTGTTATTTTGTGTGTCTTTCTTTAATATTCAGTGTTTGCCACATTTTGTCTGGATTCATTATGACAAATTTATATGACAGAAACAATACTAACAAAATAAGATACACTGAAATATTGCATTCATGCTCTTATTCTACTTCATTTGTAAAATCACTTAATGTTTACTGAGCAAAACCACTGGCATAATATTTTGCAACAAATGAAGCTGTTGAACTGCCAAATTTATAAGAAATACAAGTCAGTCTTTCTTCCTTTGAAGAAGTCATTCAAAAATACCTGACATTTGATCTTTTTATGACAAGATTTATAACTAAAATGACATAATATTTAAATATTAAATAAAGATTAATATAGAAAAGACCATTTTTAAAGTATTCTTACTACCTTTACACCCTCCTAGGACTCCTAGCTGATATTCCCAGAATCCCACGGACGATCACGTGACTCAGATCTCTCACACTTCAGAGTGTCAGAGGTCCACTTCACATAACTAATGCTTGGTGTCGTGTGTTATCTTCCCTATTTAAACTCTTCAGTTTGCTTTGTTCCTTCACAAAGTATTGCCCCAGTTATGTGAGCATACAGAGCATTTCTTTCTCTCGGCTGTTTTCCAGGTGTTGACCCTGAGTCTTGCTCTCGACCTATTTTGCTATGTTTGCTCTTTCTGTGACCTCTGGTTTTTTGACTTGACTTGTGTTTTGACTTCTCTAGGTGTCCCTAGTAACTTTGGATCATTTGTTTTTTCGGTTTTGTGACTATCAGTTCAAACTGTTCTTTTCTGTTTTTAACTGTGAGTGTCTGACTAATTCTGTCCTGTTACAGAAACAAAACAATAAACTTTCTGTGGTTTGTGGTTTGAGTTCATTTTATCTGGACTCATGTCTATCTGTATTCTAACCAGTGCAATAGACTGTGACTTTGAACTGAGGAAATGGCCTAATAAAAAGCCAGAGGAAATAATAACTGAGGTGCATACATCCAACTGCCTTGAGCACTCACTTTAACACAAACATACAGAATAAACATGATTTCTGCTAGTCCAGCCCCCTAGAACATCCATCTTCACTGAGGACTCTTCTGGAACTTTGGCTGATGTGGAGATGTATGCTTTAAAGCTCACATGAATGCTGAGTTTAATGCTTACCCATCTGACAGCCTCCGTTCCACATGTCCTGCGGGTCATAGTTGGAGGATTGCAGCCTCTGGCCTGATGGGTAAATCCGGCTCAGCTGCCTACTGTTGTGTCTCACAAAGAGCTTTCCTGTTGGAGACACATGGACATAAAAAATACAGCTGGTTTGTAAAAAAGTTGGGATGCTGTGCAAAATGTAAACAAAGAATATAATGACATGCAAATAATTTAAATCCAATATTTAATTGATAGTATGAAGACAACATTTCAAACATTGAAATTGAGAAATGTTGTTTTTTGAAAAATATAAACCCATTTTGAATTTGACGCTGGCAACATGTTTAAAAAGTTGGGACAGGGACAATAAAAGACTAGTTAAGTTGTGTAATGCTAAAAAACACTGGAATATCTAACAACTAATTAGGTGGATTGGAAACATGACTGGGTATAAAAAAGCATCCCGGAGAAGCGGAGTCTTTCAGAAGTAAAGATGAGGAGGTATTCACCACTCTGTAGAAGACTGCACAATCAAATAGTGCAAGAATCCAAGAATAACAATCAATCCAACAATCCAAGAATAACAATTCTCAATAAAAAAACAGCAAAGAACTTTTGCCTTTCATCATCTACAGTACATAATATCATTAAAAGATTCAGAGAATTTGGAGAAATATCTGTATGCAAAACCAATACTGTCTGTGATCTTTGGGCCTTCAGGCAGTGCTGCATTAAAAATAGACAAGATTCTGAAGTGGAAATCACTGCATGGGATCAGGAACACTTCCAAGAATCACGGTCTGTGAACACAGTTCATTGCTACATCCAGGAACGCTGTTAAAACTCAGCTATGCAAAGAAGAAACCAAAATAAACAGAATCCAGAAATGCTGCCACCTTCTCTGGACCAGAGCTCATTTAAGATTAACTGAGGCGAAGTGGAAAAGTGTCCTGTGGTCCAACAAATCAAAATGTGAAATTCTTTTTGGAAATCAGGGTTGCCGCTTCCTCCAGGCTAAAGAGGAGAGGGACCGGCTGGTTTCAGTGCACAATTCAGAAGCCAGTATCTGATGTTACAGGGGTGCATTAGCGCACATGGTATAGGTAACTTGCATATCTGTGAAGACACCATTAATACTGAATGATAGATACAAGTTTTGGAACAACATATGCTGCCATCCAGACAACGTCTTTTTCAGGGAAGGCTTTGCAAATTACAGCAAGACAATGACAAACCACATTCTGCATGTATTACAACAGCATGGCTGTGTAGCAGAAGAGTTTGGTTGCTAAACTGGCCTGTGTGCAGTCCAGACAGTTGGAGCTTCATAGCATCTCCAAAACAGAACAACAGTGTTTTGGTCACTGCATCTCACCTGAGTCTTTGATGTGTTTGAGGGCTTCATTCTCAGAGAAAGAGGACATCTCACTTGGTGGTTTCTGATTGGCTGCCTCGAATCCTCCAAATGGCACGCTGCTACAGTACACCACCAGATCTGACAGCTCAGGACTTAGTTTAGAAGAGATAGGTGGCTGAAGAAGAAAGCATACGTCAATTCACACAATTACTCATCACAAATCCACTGTGATATAATGTATAATGGGATAGAAAAGCACAGTCCTGCTCAAGAAACCATGTATCTATGTACATGTAAAGGGGTATTTTCACATATTCACTGCAATAAGATGCTTGGCATTTGTACCAACACAAAAGAATTCCTCCAGAAGAACATGCATGCAATGCATACAAGAAATGTGTGTTTTAACAACATATTGAAAGGGAAATTCCACAGACTTTCTGCATAAGTAAATTGCTAAGATGTAAATAAAGTCAGAATTGTTCACAGTGGTGATGTCAGGAATTAAAAGTTTACTGTCTCTATAAGCTACATTGCAGAAAGTACATGAGATGGTTATAAACAAATTGCCTGATCTCTGAAACACAACAGTTTTGAGGTAGTTTTGGCCAACAAGTACACATTCATGGCACAGAAGCAGTCCCTAAAAACGTTTTTAAAAAAATCAGATTTACCATGATTTGACCATTATCAGCATGACAATCAAAACGCAAGGAATCTGAGTCAGTAAGTTTCTACAAAACACTCTGAATAACTTTGCTTACATCTCAACACACTCAGACACACTTTAAACTGCCAACATCTTAAAGGGCCCATATCCTGTCTTTTCTTGAGCTGGTTCTTGTGACATCACAGAAACAATTAATTCAAAATGGGCCGTTTCAGCTGCTTAGTTTTTGTTTGTGGAGTAACACTACCAATGTTAACATATTACTTCCAACTCCTTTATTTTACAAAATGCAAGGAAAATATTGTCTTTCAAATGATACTGTATGGAAAACTGTGCTTAATATCAACAGTGACATAAGCTAACAAGGTAGAAAAGGGTCTGTTTTGATTTGAAATCAACTTTAAACACTCTGTAAATAATCTGGAACATGGTGAGAGCACTCCGTTCAGGACTCACTTTCCCAGGATCCTTCTTGTTTGGGCTCTTGATGCTGCCCCCTGTCTCCTCGTCTGAGCTGGAGGAGAAGCTGGCAGAGCTGTTTGTCTTTCCCAGCTGACCAGCGCCCAGCTTCTTCCCCTTCACCAGGATTCGCCCCTTCAACTCCTGCACAATAAAGGAGGGGTTTTAGGTGCCCGCTGTTTCAGTGCTAATAAGACTAAATCATGAATCAGATTAGATTAATGCTTCACTTGGTGACAATTCAAATGTCACAGAACTTCTAAAAGACAGGAATAAAAACAGCCAGACTGAAAGGGGACAGCAGTGGAAACCTGGCTCTTAAGAAATGTTCCTGATTGTGTTATGGAATCCAGTATTAAATCACACACACACACACACACACACACACACACACACACACACACACACACACACACACACACACACACACATTTTCTAAGCCGCTTTTTCCTCAGTGTGCTGGAGCCTAACCCAGCAGTCATCGGGCGGAAGGCAGGATACACCCTGGCCAGATCGCCAGTCCATCGCAGGGCAGACAGACAGACATATACATTTACACACACACACACACCCAGGGGCAATGTAGCATGTCCAATCGGCCTAACTGCATGTCTTTGGACTGTGGGAGGAAACCGGAAAACCCGGAGGAAACCCACGCAGCCCCAGGGAGAACGTGCAAACTCCACACAGAGAGGAACCCGGTCGCCCAGCTGGGGAACCGAACCCAGGCCCTCCTTGCTGTGAGGTGAAAGCTCAACAAATATCACTCTTAAAAAGGGTGGTTCCTTAAGGGTTCTTTTTTAAAATTATTCTATATTTAACCATGAAAGAACCCTTTGCATGATTAAATGGTTCTTTGCATCACAAAATGTTTCTTCAGACTGTTGGAGAAGTTGTATATGATTCTATATAGAATAGAAGAACTCTTCTTGGCACTATATAGAACCCTTTTAAAAAAGGTTCTATATAAAACCACCTACAGCACCTTCTCAATCAATGTTAGGAACCCTTTCACAATGCAAAAAAACCCCTTTAATCATGCAAAGGCTTCTTTGAGTGTTCATGGTTCTACATAGAACCATTTTTTACTAAAGAACCTTCAAGAACTATCTTTTTTTAAATCTGTGAGAATGGACAAAGCACTGAGAAAATTCTGTCTGTTACAGTGAACAGCATGCATATTATGCCAGAAATCACATACGTGAGCCTATTTCAGCTCACTTGACATAGTTTGAGGCAAATACGTGATGATTAAAGCATACTTGCTGATCTTAATGGCTAACTGGTGTTGTAAGAGCTTCCATTAATGTTCTGGACAACATAAGTATTTGTAGTGCTTATTAAAAATGAATAAATAAATAAATAAATAAATAAAGAGTGAGAGACAGAAGGTGAAATAGAGAGAAATAGGTAGAGAGTGCAGATCAGACCAAATGAATTAAAAAGAAAAGGTAAAATGGGTTAGTAAGTGGAAGGAGAGAATAAGAAAGGAAGAGAAAGAGAGTGATGTGTGGTGTAACCTCAGGTGAGGGCAGCTGATTGAGCGACTGGTCACTGAGTGGTTTGGTGAGGAGGGCCGAGCCCAAGATGGAGCGAAGGTGCTGCGCCATGACCGCCTGCTGCTCCACACAGCAGTGATTCTCCAGAGACAGGATCAGAGGGTATGGAGATGCCTGAAGGGGTGGGGAAGCAGCAAGACAAGCAAAGTTAAAGCAGAAATTCATCAAAAAAACAAAACAAACAAACAAAAGAAACACACCAATCTTTGTTGTGTTATACCATTTTAACAGGGCAGAACTCTCACAACCTTCTATGTCCTCAGTGAACACCTAATGCTTTTTATGAAATGTCGCAAATTTTTTTTTTCATTTTTATTTAATAAAACTATCTTTCTCGTATTTAAAGTCTGCAGGCACTAATGCTCTAAATAAGTAATTCACATAGCCTCTTAAGCTCCTTGAGATCTAATAATTTTTTCTGTGGTATGTATGTGAATACAGCCAAGTTAGTGCCCCACAGGTTAGGACTTTAGGATTCAAGGATAAATATAATGTTGATGTCGGAACAAAATATTATAACTTATATATAAGTTATATAACTTAAATATAACCTTTTTTGTCCTTTTTTTAAAACATAATTTAGGAAACAGCAGCAACAATTTCATGACGAATGGACCAAAAAAAAAAAAAAAGTTGCCAAAATTGCTTGTAATTTTTTTTTACACTGAAGTCAAGTTTTTTCCTCCTTACCATTTGAATGTAACTTTTTTCTCTGACAGTTATAAGATGTTAATGTCTGTTACATGCGTCAAATAAAACAGAATATCGTTCATGAGTTTCAAAGTTTCTGCATTTAACCTAGAAATGTTCATGTGAACAGCTCAGCACTAACTACTAATATCCCTTAAGGGTTAGCAGAAATTAATATTATCAGAGATGTTTCTTCCTCGTTTTTGATGGAGTTTTGATATTTATGACCTGAATTAAAGGTCTAGCCTCCTCAAGAAAGCGTGCTTATGCGTGTTCTCACCTTGAAGGCGTACTGAGCGATGGTTTCGATGACTTCCTTGAATGGGATTTTAGAAGTGAGCGTGTGTCCATGATAGATCACGGGCTCTCCTTTATCTCCGTCCCAGCAATCCAGCTCCACACAGCGGCACCCCTGATTGAGAGCCCTGAACACAAACACGTTTCATATCTGAAGTTGGCTTATGTTGTTTAACAGCGACTGGAAGCTTATAGAACAGCAATACTGTTATCTTTAAAAATAGTCAAAAGTACAGACAAAATTCTGCCTTTGACATGATTTTGAACGACTGCTTCATTACTGCTTAAAGTTAAAACAACAAATATTACTTCACAGGGTATTAAACATTAGAAAATGTAAGGGGCAGTGAGTGGCATAACCATCTAAGTGTTCACATCAGGAGACTGGAACCATGGCAATGTGTCAGCCAAACACCTGGGAGCCCAAAAATGTCTGGTGGGACTGTTTAATGGAAAGCATCGCAGCTAGTGGGGTTTTACATGCTTACATAACTGACCTAAAAATGAATTAAAAGCACTTTTGACTAAACTAAGATGTTAGAATGGGGTGAACTCCAGAGTCCTCAGGTAAAGTTAACTTTCAATGCTGTGTAACAAGTTACCTCATAGTTTCAAGTTGAGTTTGACACTGATTACCGACTTGACATGGTTATCATAAAATAAGGTGAAGATCTAACCAAACAGTCAGCACAATGTTAACAGGCACACACTAAAAATGATGGATTCTAATAGGGCTCTTTAGTAAAGAAAATGGGCCTATCTAGACCATGAACACTCAAAGAACCCTTTGCATAATTTAAGGGTTCTTTGCATTGTAAAATGTTTTTTCAAATTGAATAAGAATGCACAGCAGATGGTTCTATACAGAACCTTATTGAAAAGGGATCTATATAGCACCAAAAAGGTTTCTTTTGTTCTTACGATGGCAGGCTTGTTACAAGCACCTTTTTGGTGCTATTTAATCATGCAAAGGTTTCTTTGAGTGTTCATGGATCTATATTGAACCATTTTCTTTACTAAAGAACCCTTGAAGAACCACCTTTCTTCAGAGTGTAAGGTGTACATTTTATTGCTTGTCAGCCAGTAGCTAACAGCTAACTGTAAAGCTTGGTGCTGTTGTTGAAAAGGGTTGTTTACATTGATGGAGAATGTGCTATAGATGGTTTTATATAGAACCTTTTTGAAAAGGCTTCTATTTAGCTCCAAAATTTGTTTGTCAATTGCAACAAGTTTGACATCGTAACAATAGCAGAACCATTTTCGGTGCTACATGGAACCATTTTCAAAAAGGTTCTATAAAGAACCATATACAGACTCACCAACAATCTGAAGAACCATTTTGTGATGCAAGCAACCCTTTAATCATGCAAAGGGTTCTTTGAGTGTACATGATTCTATACAGAACTGGTTTCTTTACTAAAGAACCCTAGAAGAACAAGAATATTGAATCCTTTCATTACTTGTCAGCTACAGTAACTTTAAGGCTTGGTTCTGTTGTTGGTGCATAAAATTAATATTTAACTTATAGCTGAGTAATATGACAATATACACTATATTTCCAAAAGTATTCACCTGTCTGCCTTCACACGCACATGAATTGAGTGAGATCCCATTCTTAATCCATAGGGTTTAATATGATGTTGGGCCACCCTTCCCAACTACAACAGCTTTAACTCTTCTGGGAAGGCTTTCCACAAGGTTTAGGAGTATGTTTATGGGAATTTTTTATCATTCTTCCAGAAGGGCATTTGTGTGGTCAGACACTGATGTTGGACGACAAGGCCTAGCTTGCAGTCTCCGCTCTTATTCATCCCAAAGGTGTTCTATCGAGTTGAGGCCAGTCGAGTTCTTCCACACCAAACTTGCTCATCCACGTCTTTATGGACCTTTCCATATGGACAGGAAGGGGCCATACCCAAACTGTTCCCACAAAGTTGGGAGCATGAAATTGTCCAAAATCTCTTGGTCTGCTGAAGCATTAAGAGTTCCTTTCACTGGAACTAAGCAGCCGAGCCCAACTCCTGAAAAACAACCCCATAGCATAATCCCCCCTCCACCAAACTTTACACTTGGTACAATGCAGTCAGACAAGTACCGTTCTCCTGGCAACCGCCAAACCCAGACACGTCCATCGGATTGCCAGACAAAGAAGCGTGATTCATCTCTCCAGAGAACACGCCTTCACTGCTCTACAGTCCACTGGCAGGGCGCTTTACACCACTGCATTCAATGCTTTGCATTGCACTTGGTGATGTAAGGCTTGAATGCAGTTGCTCAGCTTTGGAAACCCATTCCATGAAGCTCTCTATGCTGTTCCTGAGCTAATCTGAAGGCCACATGAAGTTTGGATTATTTCATTATGAAGACAGCAAATAAGTCCTGTTTAACTGGATTTAGTGCAACGCAGTATGTGAAATATTGAATAAAAATCATTGTTCTCACCGTTTTGGTAGTGTTTTATAAAATATAACACTACTGGTTATTTTTTCTGTGATCCCACAAATCAGATGTCAGAAATGATAAATATCTTGTACGGTGAAAATTTCTAGAAGCATCACAATATTATATTTTTGTCATAATGCCCAGCCCTAATTCATAAACTGTAACTGGGGTGGTACCTGTCATGTCCTTGTAGTACCAACAAATGGGGAAGATAATTGTACCACTGCTTTATATTTCATTTTATTTTTCTGACAGTGCAAAATTATGAAACTTAAATTCAGGGCCCATAAGTCAATTGAACTTTTTTGCATTTTCAACTTACATATTTACCTGGGGAGATTTTCTGCTGTTCACCTATGGGTAAAGGGAAAATGGCCAAAATTCCCTTAGTGAAGCACTGGGTGTATTGTGTGTGTATGTACTGTAGGTACCTGATGTAGGGCTCGGTGCTGCTGTCGCTGGTGACCTGGTCTTTAGTGAGGTAGGTGTTGTGTGATGAGGAGATGTAGTAGTGGGCAAGCGGCTGGCTCATGTCCTGATGTACACGTGTGTGATCTGGATTAAATAGGTCGTTCTCCCGGGACAGCATGTACATGGTGAAGCCGTTCTGAGTCATGAATAGGTTTTTCTGGGCTGAACGAGACAACACAGGCACACGTAACAAAATCAATCAAAACACTTCAGCTCACTGTTACAGAGCAACTCATAACATGCAGCTCTACCCAGAGACACGGGAAGGCTGTTTAAGATAGAGCTGCTGAAATTTTAAGCAGCGTATATGTGATATCAGTGCTGACTTCATGCAAAATGATTTGCCTCCTGTCATTAGAAAATGTTTTTGATAAGTTACTTTAAACAGAGCATGTCATAACATATCGAGTGGGAGAACTAATGGCTGATAAAAAAAGTATCTGAAGGCAGGGCATTAATACATTTAATGATTTTCAAAAGCAGTTGTAAGTGGTTTTCTGAGCAAATGAACACTCGCTGTCAAGATAAATAGCTCAAGTATAATGCACAAATGTATAATATACATTGTTACATGTACATACTTACCTATTTATAATCCACATAAGATTATGTAATATTATTACATAGAGATGCTTACATAGCGTTGCTGCACAAAAACCTTATCTTTTGCTGTTTTTCACTTTTTTGCATAATTTGAGTGCTCAAAGTTGCATTAAAATTTCATATTAATTGGACTAATAAAAACGGTCCACAATTACTTGAAAAAAAGTTCTTGTTATATTAGCTTGCTTTACAAGTTAAACATTTTTTCCTACACACAAACATATATATGATAAAGCTATATGTCTGTGTATATGTATTTGTTAATGCCCTGTGATGGACTGGTGACCTGTCCAGGGTGTATCCTGCCTTCTACCCAATGACCGCTGGGATAGGCTCCAGCACCCCCCAGGACCCTGAGGGGGAAGCGGCTTAGAAAGTGTGTGCATGAGTGTGTTTGTGTGTATTTGATTACTTAATATAGATATATATTTATTATTATTACATATAGAAACTTGTATTTGTGTGTGTGTGTGTGTGTGTGCATGTGTGTGTGTGTGTGTATGCGTGTGTGCATGTGTGTGTACCCCAGTCGTTGAACTCGTAGGTGAGGATGAGTTTCTGGGCGTGGCTCAGTGAAGCGTCCTCGCCCTGATCGCCCAGGAAGTCCCTCAGCTCCAAGGTGGAGAGAACACAGCCGTTACTGGAGTAATGCCGAAACACAGCGTCCAGCTCCGGCCTCCGCAGCAGCTCCCGACAAAACTCCTCAATCTCCACATGGTCCAGACGCCCGTCACATGACCGGTCACACTTCTACAGACAGAGGGAGTGAAAAAGGGAGGGGAAAGGAATGACCAAAAGAGACTGAGTATTCACAAACACAGCACAGTGGCATGGTAACGATCAGCGGTGTAAATCCGTGACATTGTATCAATTTGATTCACGTATGATTTAAAAAATAATTCATTAACACATTTCATGATAGGTTTCAGTAATTTTGGACCATTTCCACAGGTCTGTTCATCTCAGCTTTTTAAGATGATGCAAAGGGAGAGTTTTCAAAGTATGTAAAATGATATAAAAAGGGAGATACAAGTTTCAAGCATGACAACAATTAGATTTTTATTGCTACACATGAAAATAACTCTGGAATCTATAAAATATGAGCACTTCAAGACACATAGATCACACTCACTGAAAACTGTTTTGCAGCCGGAGAAAACGTTACCTAATGTAGAGAGCAGAGCAACTCTAATAAGATCTGATGCCAGGAGCTTACTTGTGTGACAGAGAGAGAGAGAGAGAGACAAAGATAGAAAGACAAAGAAAGAGAAGAGAAAAAAGAGAGAAAGGAATGAGAGAGAAAATAGACAGAGAGAAAAAGAAAGAAAGAGAAAGATAAATAGAAAGAAAACAGAAAGCCAGAGACAGGTAGAGAGACAAAGAAAGAAAAATATATAGAGACAGAGAGAAAGTGAGAGGGAGGGAGAGAGAGAGAGAGAGAGAGAGAGAGATCTAATACTTCCAGTAATTGAAGACAGACGGCAGATAGACATTCCAGCAGAAACCCAACACGACATTCAATAATAACAACTGAACATATGGAGCAACACAGACACACACAGACCTTAAACAGCGTCCGGGCGTACTGTTCATTCAAGTCTATGTTGATCATCTGGAGCAGCCGTTTGATCTCGTCGTAACTCATTTTCCCGTCCTGGTTCAGGTCTGCACGTCTCAGATAACTTCTGATCCAAGTGACCACAGTTAAGGACACAATAAAACCCAGCTTAAACTCCACAATCCACACACACACACACACACACACACACACAGACACACACACACATATATAAACCCTAAAACTGTTTGTCTCAGTCAAGAATGTGTGTTTAACCATTAGATGATTGAATTCAGAACCATCAGCCAACAGTTTTTGCACGCTACATTAGAATGAATACAAATTAATGTAGATATAGCTAAATATATTAAGGTTATTTTTGTTATAAGCAAAGCTTTTAACAATAAGTAAAAATTCAGTACATATAGCCCAGATAAATAGCTTTACATGTCATTTTCTTAGCTGACATCTGCACAGTAACATATCTGGCATCAATTAGATTTTTAGTAGTATGCTTTTTACCTATATTGGACATTTTCTACATAAAACAAAACAAAAAATAATACTATTTTAATAAACACAACCAAACACACACACACACACAGAGTGAGAGAGTTAAACTTTTCCTCTGCTTGCAATATGCGGTATGTGGTATTAGAGATTACACTGACTATCAGGTTTTCACCTATAATTACAGTCTCACAGTGTCTCTCTCTCTCTCTCTCTCTCTCTCTCTCTCTCTCTCTCTCTCTCTCAACAATGCAATTGCAACGCTTCATGGGTGGCTTTATAACTACCTACTGCTGTGGTAACTGTTATCAAATCCTAAAGTGACTCTATTGTACCACACTGCTCAGTGGCCCATCTTCATGTGTTCATGTGAAAAAAATCATTGCAAAGCACTTTTATAAACCCCAAATCCTGCTCTGTTTGCTAGAACATTAAAACCTGAAACCCTATTCAACTGACATTAAAGTTGCATTATGTAAATTTTGGAGATTTGGAGACTGCTCTGGTGGAAATGTCTAACTGCATGCAACGTACAGAACATTTCGTAACATCATTATGCTTGTGAGTGCACTGAAAAAGAACTTCCAACAGAACTCAGTCAAAACTTGAAGGACGTAACCTCAATTATTTAGTATTGACATCATATCTTCATCAGTATAATGCTGAAATAATTTTGTGACTTAAACAAATCAAATATACTTCACTTTTTCATGAATAAATTGCAATATTGATGTACATTCAATATATGAGTCTGCAGGTCACTGACCCACAGAATGTCAGTGCACTGATATGACAAAAGGATATTGGTCAAGTTTTTCTTTCTGGCTCATGTTGGACACACGATCTTTGAGTGTGCGGATGCCACGGACCCAGCATTCCGCCTCCTCCTGAGACAAGCAGCACAAGTCCAGACTCTTCCTCCCTCCGCGGAACACCAGAGTGAAACAGTGAGCCTCGGGAACTGAGTCGGCCACCCGCCGCAAACACTCCGACTGACAGCCTTCCCTTACACACTCCACCTCTGTCACACAGACTAAGAGAGAGTGGGGGGGGTAAAAGGACTTATCTTACAATGATATATATTCCATATAAATGAACTCTAATAAAGTCATTTGAAGCTGACAGAGACAGGTGTGTGTGTGTGTGTGTGTGTGTGTGTATGTTGACTCTTGGTTTTCCGGTAATCTTGTAAAATTTCATCATGTAAAAATTCTACAGAAGGA
Source organism: Pygocentrus nattereri (assembly GCF_015220715.1). Lineage (NCBI taxonomy): Eukaryota > Metazoa > Chordata > Actinopteri > Characiformes > Serrasalmidae > Pygocentrus > Pygocentrus nattereri. The sequence continues at coordinate 16,248,829 of NC_051224.1, read as the reverse complement.
AAAGTTTACAGTTTTCCCAGAAAGGCACATTTAAAGAGTGAATCAGTGAAGCTCTTTAATTACAGTACTTATGAAATACAGAGTGTCTGTCTGTATATTTTAGAATTTTAGAAATATTTCCCATCAGCCCCATTCAACAGCATGGAGCTGAGAGGACCATGAGGCCATGTTTGTCCTGAGATGCCTAAAGTCAGTATGAATGGGAAATCACTGCACACTATCCTTCCAAACTGTCGGGGGGTTATGGAAGGGGGAGGTAAAATAAGATATTATTGGTTAATATTATTTTTCCTAGCCTGCTGGTGCATGATGGTGAAAAGTCATTGCACTTTGATGAAGGATTATGGAGAAATTAAATGTAATGAGGTGACAAAACATGCTTAATATGACCAGGGCATAAACTAACTAGATAAAAGGCCCATTTCTTATTTTGGTAGACTTTAAAGGAACTTAGGAATCTGTTCCAAATTGCTGCTGTGCTATAAAGTGATTCAGTTCATGGTTGATTAGGCAGATATCCAGTTAGTGTAGGAGGAGATACTTTATCAGATGGTTTAAGTTGACAAGACAGCAGTGTTCTGTAACAATGAGCTCTTTGAACTGTAGATGCTTTAGAAGGACTTCACATGCAAGGACACACACAGACACACACACACACGATTTTCTTCCCACCTAAAAGCAACAATAATAGATGAATTTCTGTGTCAGAACTGAATGTGATCAAAACTTGTAGAAAAGGCAGAAAGGTAGTGTTTTCCTGATGTCATAAATACTGCCTGCTAAAAAGCCAGAAGATTGTATTCATGTGATTAACTGCTGTATTTAAAGTAATACAATGGGATGGACAATCAGCTGACAACAGCATACGTGCCTGTACTCCCATAAGAGTTAGTGGGTGTTAATACTAAGAGCGGGCGCGTGCTTTGGCAGCTGCAGCCTGTGGCTGAATGAGGTGCCAACTGTGCCAGCCATGCCCTTAGCATGCTTCTGCAAAGCCTTCTGCACAGAGGCCACAGGCTCTGCCCCACAGGTGTCTAAATCCTACAGATCCCTGAGCACCCCCTATCCAGTGAGGATTATAATTTAAACAGTTTCCTCATTACTCCAAATGTAGCTGCTCAAATACCAGACAGTTTTGGGCTGATTCTGGCTTTCCTATGTGAGAGCTGGTTGACTATTCAGTAGATGTTAGGTATGCGTGTCAGAATAGGACCAGATCCTGGACACCTTCATACCGTTTTGCCTCGTGGGACAATTCTGACATGAATGTTGTGGACCAACAATATAGTTTGGAACCTAAATCTGGAACCAGATTTAGGCCATATCTCTTAGCTCTACTCACTTCGCAGAGTGTGGATCAGATCTGAGCCGAGGATCCCAGCCATATACTAGGCTGGGATGTGGCCCACAAGTGAGCCAGACAAATTTTGCTAACTGGGCGATCAGTCAAGGCATGTTTAGTGTCTGTGCACTTCTTTAGTTTTGCCCTGGAGCTATGGGGCTAATGTAACTAACGAGTAATGAGAAATAGAAGCTAGCATTGTGCAGACCGCATGCCAAAATCATCACACACTTGCCACAAACATCAGCAAGATGTTAAGAAATTTCAAACAGACAGTTTTATGTGGTTTCAGACACTGTATGACATACTGTCATCTATACACATGGACAAAAATACATTGCAATGCTAAGAAACAGCAGCAGCAGCCGTCTGAATTTTATCCACACATCTATCCATGTATATAGATAGCAGTATGTCATACAGTGTCTGAAACCACAAAAGGGGGTCTAATTTGGATTATTTAACAACAACATAATTTGAGGCAAGCATGGGGTGATTTAATCCTGCATTTACAATGCTAATTACATAAAAGTCCATTATGTGTTGTTAGCCATGTGGCTCTGGTGCTCGACTAAAGGAGCATGTATTTAGATAGCAGTATGTCATACAGTGTCAGAAACCACACAAGGAAGTCTTTTTGGGATTACTGAACAACTCAACATAGTTTGAGAGCTTGTGGGGTGATTTAGGCATGCCGTTTACAGTGCTAATTATATAAAAGGCCATTAAGTGTCAGCTAAATTAGCCTTATCTCTGGTGCACAACTGAAGAAGCAAACATGAAAGATGTCTTGGCCAATCAACTATGTTTGGGGTAAATTTGTGTAAATGTGAGGAAAACCTGTGTACATTTTCAGAGATTCATATACAATGAAAACATAAAAAGGCCAAACATGCCACCGCTGACTTCTGCTGAGACTTTAAAAGGTCAATGCTCTGCTCCACAGCTGTCGAGTAGCGCGGCCTTATTAAAAGCTGTTAGGACAGTCTTGTTGGATCTGGTTAGACCTGTGCTAAATCAGCATCTCTTTTCCATGTGCTGAGACATAAAATTAACACTGGATATCACCTAAATAATATTTTGCGTTGAGTCATAACTGCTGGAACTGATCTTGTTTCACATGAATACTCAAAGGACTACATAAATGCAATGTATTATAATTAGAACTGCACATGGAGGCTATGTGTTGTGTTGCCAGGAGAGTTAAATAAGTACTGCCTTCAGTTTAGAGAGGCCTAAGCTTGTGAGTCTGTTGAAAAGTGTACACTACCATTCAAAAGTGTGGAATCAATTTTAAATAACATAAACACAAACTGGCTATATATACATGTGTAAAATGATTGTAATATGATACTAGTAGATGATGTGTTATTACTGTGACTTTAAAACTGATTTTATATACACACACACACACACACACACACACACACACACACACACACACACACACACACACACACACACACACACACACACACACACACACTCAGTGAATTCCAGCGTGGTACCTTGATAGGACGCCACCTGTGCAACAAGACCAGTTGTGAAATTTCCTCACTACTAAATATTCCACAGTCAACTGTCAGTGGTATTATAACAAAGTGGAAGCAATTGGAACTCAGCCAAGAAGTAGGCCATGTAAAATGACAGAGCGGAGTCAGCGGATGCTGAGGCGTATAGTGCACAGAGGTCGCCAACTTTCTGCAGAGTCAATCACTACAGACCTCCAAACTTCATGTGGCCTTCAGATTAGCTCAAGAACAGCATAGAGAGCTTCATGGAATGGGTTTCCATGGCTGAGCAGCTGCATTCAAGCCTTACGTCCCCAAGCACAATGCCAAGTGTTGAATGCAGTGGTGTAAAGCGCCACCACTGGACTGTAGAGCAGTGGAGACGTGTTCTCTGGAGTGTCTAATTATGCTTCTCCATCTGGCAATCCAATGGATGAGTCCTGGTTTGGCGGTTGCCAGGAGAACGGTACTTGTCTGACTGCATTGTGCCAAGTGTAAAGTTTGGCGGAGGGGGATTATGGTGTGGGGTTGTTTTTTCAGGAGTTGGGCTCAGCTGCTTAGTTCCAGTGAAAGGAACATTTAATGCTTCAGCAGACCAAGAGATTTTGGAGAATTTCATGCTCCCAACATAATAGGAACAGTTTGGGGACGCCCCCCTCCTGTTCCAACATGACTGCACACCAGTGCACAAAGTATGGTCCATGAAGAACTTGACTGGCCTGCACAGAGTCCTGACCTTGTGTTTGCGTGTGTGTGTAAATGATCTCTGTTTGGACTGGCTGCCCTGAAACACTTTTTATAGTGTCAGCATGAATGGGTGGGGCTTGGTTGCTGTAGGTTTTGCTGTAGAGTGAATACGTGTACATGTGATGGTTTGAGACTGTTGCTGTTTGCAGCTTAGTTTGTGTAAACAGACTGTATGGAGAGTACTATATCAAACTCTTATTATTAAAAAAGTGTGGGAAATTCAGTTTTCCATTGTATGGGCACAGTAAACCATAAAATTCTTAAATCCTTAAAGATTAACTATGGTGGTAGAAAGGGGATTATCTGGGCAAAAAGGTATTCCACATGACCTGGAATTGGGTAACCCCCCTACCCACACTCACTGGATTAAGGACATTCTTTATTTCTCAAGCTTGGAAAAAATACCTTAGCTGTAAAGCGCTCACTTAAAAAACTCCCTTGAATTTGGGAATAATGTTCTCGTATGTTTCCACACATTCCGACCTAAGTTTATCCAGTCTAGGAAATGTTTTCTTGAGTATTGTTTGAGCAATAATACATTGTATCGTGCAATTACTGCTTTATGGCACATAAATTACCGAGTCCACACACATTTTCTGTACCTTCTCCAAGTAGTCCCATCACTGTTCTAATTTTCTTCTTTAATAGTTTTTTCACTCCTTATGAAAGTGGGTTGCCATATATCTCTTCAAAAATATTTCCAAAAAATAAATAACTTGAACTCAATGGTCATTTCGACTGTAATTAAAATACAACCCCATTTCTAGAAAAGTTGGGACACTGTGCAATACGTAAATAACAACAAAATGCAATGATGTGCAAAACATTTAAAGCCTATATTTAATTGAAAATAGTACAAAGACAATATATCAAATGTTGAAACTGTGAAATTTTATTGTTTTTTGAAGCATACATGCCTATTTTGAATTTGATTCCAGCAACATGTTCCAAAAAAATGAGACAGCAGCATATTTACCACTGTTTCATCACCTCTTCTTTTACAAAACCCTGTAAGCATTTGGCAACTGAGACCAGTTTAGCACCTGCACTCTTTTAATATAGAGCCATACTGTTGTAATACATGCAGAATGTGGTTTGACATTGTCTTGCTGACATAAGCAAGGCCTTCGCTGGAAATGATGTTGTCTGGATGGCAGCATATGTTGCCAAAACATGTATATATCGTTCAGCATTAATGGTGCCTTCACAGATGTGCTGGTCACCCATGCCATGTGCACTAATGTCCCCCTATACCATCATGAATACTGATAATAAACTGAGTGGTCTTTAGCCCGGAGGACACAGTGTCCATGAGTTTCAAAAAGAATTTCAAATGTTGATTCGTCAGACCACAGGACCCTTTTCCACTTCCCTTCAGCATTTTAAATGAGCTCGAGCCCAGAGAAGGCGGCAACATTTCTGGATCCTGTTTATATGTGGTTTCTTCTTTGCATTTTACAGTTTTAACTTGCCGTTGTGGATGCAGCAACAAACTCTTTTCATAGACAAAGTTTTTCAGAAGTGTTCCTGCTACAGAATAATGGCTGTTTTTAATGCCGTGCTGTCTGAGGGACCAAAGACCACAGCCAGCAAATACAGTTTTTTGTTCCCTTGCATACAGTGATTTCTCCAGATTCTCTGAATCTTTTAATGTTATAATGTACTGTAGATGACGAAAAGCAAGAGTTCTTTGCTATTTTATGTTGAGAAATGTTGTTGTTGAATTGTTGCACTACTTGATTGTGCAGTCTTTCACAGAGTGGTGAACCCCTCCTCATTTTTACTTCTGAGAGACTCAGCCTCTCTGAGATGCTCTTTTTATATCAACCACCAGGTTTTGTTTAGCATTACACACCTTTTGTTGCCCCTGGCCCAACTTTTTTGGAATGTGCTGTCGGCATCAAATGGGCAAATGTAAAAAAAAAAACAAAACAACAAAACAAAAAAAAATTCTGACTTTCAACATTTGATATGTTGTCTTTGTACTATTTTCAATTAAATATAGGGTTTAAATGATCTGCATATCATTGCATTCCGTTTTTATTTACATACTGCACAGTGTCCCAATTCCACTTTTTTGGAAATGGGGTTGTAAATGAAGGTGTGATTACTGTACAGTACAGCCTGTTTTTTTCTGCCAACTACTTTATTCAGTTGAATTCAATGTTTCAATGATCCAGCTGTACGGTTTTGCTCAACCCAACAAACAATCCTTGACTAAAAGACATTCCACAAGTGTGTGTGTGTGTGTGTGTATGAGGGAGAAAGGGAGAGGGAGAGAGAGAGAGAGAGAGAGAGAGAGAGAGTGAGAGAGAGAGAGAGTGAGGGAGAGAGGGAGAGAGAGACACAAAACAGCTGAAAAGTGAGATTGGGGGAGATGCCATGGTTTAATTTTGCGTAATATTTTTCTGTACCAGTTTGTGAGACGAAAAGCCAAACCTTCTTCCCAGAATTTTCCACTGAGTATAGTACATTTCTGAAAGCTGTGGGTGACAAAGCTCTAATCTTTGCCGCAGCATTCCAGTGCTCCAATGGGGCAGCCTCGACAGACTCGAGGCAGGAATTCAGATTCTTCTGCTCTTTAAGAAGGTCAGAGGCTAATTCCAGCTTCACAGACTGAGAGTGATCGACACTGATCGGTGGCCTAATAAAGAGCAAAGGGCCAATGATAATCTGCAATAGCTGGATAAGTAAACAACACTTCCTACAAAACATTCAACACCTTGAGGAGATGTTCTTCTTTGTTTTAAGGCCTGGTTGGTTAACAACAATGACTAGTTTGATTCACTTCACTGAACCGACTCTTTTAATGAATCAAACAAAGACTAATTGACTCACAAGTAAAGTTCACCTTTATTCTCATCTCCTTCCTTTTGAAATACCAACCAGTTTAGCAAATGAGTGTGATGCCTGCTACTTAACTTACTACAAAACTTAAAACAGATAAATGTTTGTTTATTTAGCTTTGAATTCTGTCCATAGTTATACTTTTGTCCATTTTATTGACCAGATTTAGTGTAAGGGAAAAACTGTCAATTGTATTTATCAAACTACTATTTGACAAAAATTTGATTTTTCATGAAACTATTTGCTTGTGGAGGAGCCAGCCAAATTCCACTGAAAGAAACAAAAAAATACCCACTCCCCTGCCCAGGTGTAAATGGCCAGGTTTTATGAGGAGAACCCCAAGGTTGTTGGTTCTAATTTTACTTTCCTACAATAAATCCTAATATGTCTCTCATGTATTTTTCACATTGAAAACCCACCTTAAAATTCCCTTTCCATGGATTTTTGTAATCATCCAATAAATATTTTTAAAACTAGCTCACAAAAAATGGCTGACATTAGCAGGCTAGCTAGATATGTATTAGTCATTATGATACCTTATATTTAAGTGTAGTTGAATTGAACCAGTAAGACGCTCATGATGAACAACAAAAAATGAGGCGACTGTCAAATCCAGAAAGGTCAAAATACAAAGAGGGACAAACAAACAACCAGTTAACCAGATCTACAAGGGCAAAGACAAATAGACAAAGTCAGAGAATCCAAGAAAATGTCAGAATATCACAAAAGGCAATCAGGAAACCCACTGAGTAGTTCTCACAAGAAGAAACCAGTCTAAAAGCCGGGGCTTTATATTAACTATCTCCAGACATGTGACAACAAGAACAGGTGAACCAGATTAGTATTCAGATGAGTGAGAATGATGATTGGAATGCTGTAGATTGTCAGCAGGCATGTGATCTTTAATTAACTTACATTTTTTAACTAATTGTGTGTTGTGTTTTTTTGGCTGCCTTCACGTTCCAAAGACATGGCACACTAACAGTCGTTAACATGGAGACTAAGTTCGTGGTCCCTGCTGAAGCAGCATGACTTTCCTTCGGCCGAATGGGCCGCAGGAGTGAACTCAAGGTGCATGCCACTTTGCTTCAGGCACACAATTTAGAACTGAGTAAAAGATTTCCCTACAAAAATGGTTACCCAGGAATGTGAGTTGGAACGCTGATCCGTCCTGACTTTTACTCCTGGAATGGGGTTCTTTACTCACCATATAAGTGAGTAATAAGTAGTTACACAAGTAAAAACTGTGGTTCATCTGTTTCTCTGCATTTGTTTCCCTCTGTTAGATCATTCATCTGTGTTCAGGACCCCAAAAGGACCAGCAGGTATTGTTTGGTGGATCATTTTTTTTAAGTAAAAAGTGCATCTTTTTTTTTTTGTGTAAAATTAAATCTGCACAAGTATGATATAAAAACTACAGCTACCTATTAGTCACCACACCACCACACAAAGAAGACCTCATTGATCTGTGACTCTATTTACATGTTACTTCTATATACCGGAGCATGTTTAACACAGGTACGTTTTACTTTCACTCAACTATATTATTAGCTCTGTTCTTCCACTTTTAACAAAGGAGGATTTTGACATAGTACACATACTTTCAGTTTCTCAGTTTTTTTCCCACCGCTGGCAAAACAAGAGATACGGATGCAGCATTAAAAGAGAAGATGTTCAGCAGAATCGAACTGGAGCAAGAGGCCATGAGCGCTATGAGTCAGTCAACTGGAGTGTAGGCGGTCATGTTTACAGGGGCCAAACAAGTAGCTCATAGGGAAGCACCGAGATTAAAAAAACAGTGCCACAAGAATGTTCACAGATGAGCCGGTTTAAACAGGCACACACTGAACACAGGTGCACATGTAAACATACTGTGCGCTCAGTATCCTGCTCTTTTTGGTATAGCAACAAATTCCTGACCATTCCGGTACTTGATGTAAATAAAAGGTTCTTCAACCTAATCTATGACTGTGTCACTATAACACTATCTCTCAAGTCCCCGCTCAATGGAAAACAGGCTTTTCAGAGATTGATTCATTGCACTTAGTGCTGTCATAAACACAAAAGCTTTGTCCAACTTTAACCGTGTTAACACATAGCAGTGATTGTGTAGGCGCAGCAGGGCTCAGCATGGTGAGGGCGTGTCCATCAGCAGAAGCTTAACGTGAAGAACGAAAACAGATTCTGACTGTTCTGCTTCCATCTGTTCAAACACTGAGTGATGGGACTCCAGTTAATAACAATAATAAAAACCTGTTCTCTCACTCGCGCCCTCTGTGGTTTTTACAGCTGGTAATATGCAGGATATTGAGCTGAGTATGTGCACTGTAGATTATACAGAGGATCTGAGACAACTAGAAAATACTACTATTTTGCATTCTTTTCTAGTTTCATGTAAAGTGTTTTTTTCCTTTATTACAAATTACTTAACCTGAACAATGTCACAAATTTGCTTTGACCTTTTTTTCAAAATTCTAAAACTTTCTCTTGTTTATTTCCAGGTTTGCGTCACAGTCACAGATGTTAGGACCCCGTTGTAGGTCTTACCGAAAGCTAAACATCCTGCAAAGTACTGCTCTTTCTCAGCCATAGCGAGTTTTGCGGTTCGTCATGGACTAAATAACTGCATTGCTGTGTTTCACTTTTGTCATATTTGGATTTGGACTCTGATTAAAGAGGGAATTGTGGCTTAAACCAAGCATTTAATATGATGTTTATGCTCTGCAGTATTCTGTAACTCAGCATTATATCTCACGGCCTCACCGGCCTCATTCTATATAGCTTTCATGTCATTGTTCTCTCACTGCAATGCATGAATTACACAAATGTATCAATAGCTGTGAGGAATCCCTGCACTGTTTACCAAGCCTGGCTGCTAGTTTAGCCATTAATCTACAGGGTAATAATCCAGAAAAGCTAGTATTAATGTAACTTTCACCTCGGTTGTCATTTTAATCTTTATGCAGCACAAAATGAACAACAGAGACAAGTTTTTTACCCTTGCAATCAGGAAAAATGAGCAAAACTCTGATGAGGTCTAAACAGCCTTGCTAACTTTAGCTTTCGGCTTGTTGTCCTCCTCATCTGAAGAGTCTGTTATTTATATAACCCATTGTCTCCACTGTAGTGATTGAAGGCTATGATTTTACACTTGCAAAAAGATGTTTGGCCAGCAGTAACAGTAGATATCTAGCTTCCTTCCACATTTGGCAGTGAATCAAGCAGAAATTCACTCCAAAGAAGTTCATGTTTTTTAAAGGTTCCTTCCACCTTCAAGATACATCATCATAAAAGTTTTCTAGTCTTTTATGTGGACAATCTCATTACTTTACTACTGCGCTATAACTATACGACGCAAACAGGCATCTTTACAACCGATGTAGCCATGGCTACATTTTTCATTTTGCTTTGTGTTTATCATTATTGTGTAACTACAGATTAGAACTTGAATATATGGTTTATTCCAGTTATTAACCCCTTACCTGGCCAGGACCTGCAGACAGATTTTACTACACACTTCTGTAACCTAAGAATAGCTCAACCAGTTTGCGCTGAAGTCTCTGCAGATACTGAATAATAGTATGCAACAAGCCATTTTAAGGGGTTAACAGTTGCTTTATTACATTAGATGCCACCTGTGTAAAATGATCAAATTGTAAGTCGCTCTGGATAAGAGCGTCAGCCAAATGCCATAAATGTAAATGTAAATGTAAATAAAGAAGTTACATGGAGACATCACCTCTGCCCTTTTCCATGGAATAACAAATTGGCAAAGTCCCTGCTTTGGAGTCATAATAATAAAATTAAAACTGCTGTGTTATAATTTAAACTTGCTGGCTGCCTAATAAATTCTGGTTTAGTTGAACTGAAGCATTAAACTCACAGAATGCATCACTGATTATTGTACAGTCAATGTACCAGAGTTCAATGAACTCTAATATATTAAATTATATTTACTGACAATCTCTTCAAAGCACATAAACACTCCATCACAGAATAGGTCCCCAATAGAATGAATCCCACATTCAAGCCATTCTTTCCAATATACTGGTTTCTTACCAATAACTATTTTCGAATTGAGCCAAAGTGAAGAATATTCTTGTTGATACTGTGAGACTCCCATAATTTTGTGAACCTGATTCCAAACTTCCCTTGCGTGAGACACTATAGGGTTACTAACATCCTGCCTCTCATGTCGTTGGAGAGGCCAGATCTCTCTTCATTACCACCCAGTCCAATCCTGTTTCCTCTTTGCACCAGTGTTTGGAAAGTTCAGTGACTTCAAAAGAAAGATTGTATAGTCTAACATCTGGAAGGCTTAGCCCTCCTTTTTCCCTCAGGGAGTACATTTTATTTACGTTTATTCGTGGTCTTTTTTTCTCCCACAGAAAACTCCTAATACTCTCATTGTACTGTTCATATATTTCAGATGGGATGGACAAAGGTAGTATCATTGATATATAATTAAACTGAGGGGCTATTACCATCTTTATAGTGTTACCCTTTCCCCACAGGGACAGTTTTCCCCACTTCTCCAAGTTGGTTTTAATGTTTTTCAATAAAGGCTCAAAATTAAGGTTTGAGATTTCAGTTAAGTCCGTACATAGCTTTATACCTAAATATTTCATTCCTATAGAAATCCACTTAAAATTGGATTGTGCCACTGCGCTTTGTGTGCAGCCTTTCGAGATCAGGTTACTAATTTTTAAGTTAAAACAGCAAATTTACTGAAGTTTTTTTTTTTACAGTGTAGAACAATGCATCTGTTTATGGGAAGAACACACACACACACACACACACACACACACACACACACACACACACAAACAAACACGCATTTTCTAAGCCACTTATCCTTCTGGGTTGTGGTATGGGAAGAACAGTGAAGGTCATGTAGATGCATCTTCTCTGTTAGCAATTGTAGAAAAGAACAGACACTCAGAGACGTGTAATTGATCACGATCATTTGTCAATGAGAGTTAACAGTGAGGAATCTGAAAAATGCCAAAACATTTTATGGTGATTTCATGTCACCAGCAGTTGTATTTCCCCAAACATGGCCTCCAAAGCACCAATCAAACAAAGAGAGATGATCAATGCTAAAAATACATTGGACCTGCCAGACCTGTACTCCACACTAATCTTTACCTCCTTAGCCTTGAACCTGATCCAAACACGTCATAGCCTAATGTTCAAAATCTCACACAGAACATGAATTTCCTTCTTGAAGAATTGTTGTGAGCTATAAACAGTTCCAGCTAAAAAACAATGTGCTGGCAATAAATCTGTGTTTGTTTTTTTGCCAGCGCCAGAAGAGGTAGAAGGAGCGGAGAGAAGGCATGACCATCAGCTGGAAATGTTTATGTACAACACTAGCGCCTTAGAGCTGGCCTTGAGGGTGTGGCTTCAGCTCCTATATCTGATAAGGAAGTATCAGTTTCCTTTACTGTACAGCTAAAAATTCCACCCAGCTGCACAAAGGAATGTTACTCTCTCACTCAGATACAAGTAGGCATCTTGGCTCAGTTCACAGAAAGCTTCCTCCAGTCTGTCTGATCCTTTTCATCTCATCTCAGTCCCCTGTGAGTCCATGATGAGCATCAACATTACGACACAGCAAGAGCTACATATTTTCACAGGCTAACTTTTCTTTTTTCTGTAAAGACTCAAAGCTCATTCTTAGACACTCACTATCATATTTCAAGCTTGGTAAGTAGATACTCCTTGTCATTTCCCCTACACAACATTTAACATGAATTGTTGTCTGCTATTCCTGGACACACCAGTATTAAAATATTACAGATCTGTTTAGCTTGCTTACTATGCAGCTCTAGCCTTTAGACTAAGGCCCATTTTTACCCCTACCCCCTGTTTTCGAGTGTCCCCTTGCCCCTTGGAACCGAGTTACAAGCTGTGGTGGTAGATCTTCCCCTACGAAATGGAACAACCCTCAAATTATAAAGAACATTGCTTCATTATTGGGCTACTAGTGCTGCTCTAGAGGTGACCTTGCCAGTCTGCAGTGATAGCAGAGGAGGGTAAAGTTCAGCAACTTCACTGCTGGGCTTCAGTTACATTTAGGGGATCATATGCCTTCAAAAAGGAGGGATCCTTCAGTGATATGAAGCTGAAGCTATTCATCAGCTTCTTGTTCAAATTTTCCCATTCCTCCTTAAATGGTGCAGCAGTTCTGATGCCTCAGAGGTCAGAATGTAACTCCTGCACCATTTAAGGTAGAACGGTAAACTTTGCTTGCTTTCTACAGAAACATCAGCTTACACACAGGGATTCCCTGTGGTTGTATGACATGTTTACGTAATGCATGTTGAATGTTGTAGCGAGAGATGAATGGAAACATGAACATCTACACTAAAGAATATAGCACAACACAAAAATATAACATGCTGCACTCTAGTTTTCGCCAGCATGGCGCTTTAAAGGTCACATGATTGCATTGTTCTTTTGGTTGTCAAAGAAATCAAACAAGAAAGACTAACTGATTGTGGGCGGAGTTAAGCCTTGATGAGAAGGCAATTTAGAGAGAAATGCAATTTACCCCACAATCTGAAACATTGCCACGGTTTTGCCTGAAGTCTCTTGCCTTAAAGTGTGTGTATATATATTGGACTCACAGCTCTGGCGTCTCTGGGCTTTGCGGGAGGTCTTGCTGGACTCGCACCACACAGTCACACAGTCCTCCAGCAGTCTGAAGCTGCGTTTTTTCTGCCAGCGCTGAGAGCGAACCTTCACTATGCTGGAGCCCTGCAGCATCACACGCACGTCCTCATTGTCCAGCACGTCTGCAAAACATCACACACACACACACACACACAGACACAGACACAGACACACACACACACACACACACACACACACACACACACACACACACACAGACTGAGTGAAATAAACTTTGATGAAATCTCATTTTCCCCAAACTTTCAAAAGGGCTTCTTCCATGCTGTTGGCCTCACAACGCTATTGTTCATAAAAAGACTTGGGCTGAATAGCTGCCAAAGTTTTGCTCATTTATAAGACTTCCAAGTGCCATTTCAGAACACTGTGAAAAGCCACATGGAGTGGAAGCACTATGAGCGCAGGAATTCATAGAGTTGTGTAACAAGAAAAAGCAGATGTCAGATTTGAACAGGTTCAGGACAAAAGAAAAAGAATTAAAGTGTCCATATCATGGAAAACCGAATTTTCCTCAGTTTTTTGGAAGAAATCTATTTGATGTAATATAAACATTGCAACCAAAGCATACCATTCATTTCCCAGATCATATATGGACCCCAGGCTGCATTTTGAATTTATTTGTTTTTGTGATGTCACAAATACCAGTACATTTACATACATCCACCTACTCTGCCTATTTTCCAGCAAACTACCAATTTAAGCTAAACGGCCTATTTAAAAATCACATTTTCTTGTGATAAACATTCACTGGCTTCTGCTTAACCTCTGGGTCTAGCACACCTGCTATATGACATAAATCTTCTACGACAATACTGACACATACCCAGGACTAATTTAGTAGCACGTAATCATGCACACACGCGCTGTTCCAAGGCAGAGAGCGTTGGTAACTAGTGTTTTTCCCAGCATTGAGTCACACTTTATTACCACATACGCTGCCGTTTACCATAACCATAATCATTTTGAATGTGCATATTACTCATACTTTTCCCAAAAGCGCCACGCACACACACTCACAAACATGCTAGGACCACTGACAGGTCAGAAGGCTAAGAGGAGCTGTGTCAGGAGGATCAGATGTGTCAAATGACTGCGAACATTGCAGGAGACTAAAAAAAAACAACATGATGTAAGAGCATGACAAGAGTCTGCATGAGAATGAGGAGAATGACACCAGCAAAAACTGAGCTCTGAGTATGTGCACGAGTGTGTATACAGTAAAGCAGGGAGAAAAGCACCATCACAGGCAAAAGTCTGAACACCTCTGGTCAAATGCCATGTTTTCTTGATCTTCTAAGTGAAAACAAGTGAACACCCTATGATTTTTGTTAAATTAAAAAAGGAAAATTGACTAAAAATACTGTTAGCATGCACTGCTGTGAGCTGCAAAGCCTGAAATAATAATCTAAAAGTCAGAAGTGTTGAGTTTTTCAGAACACGTGTTATGTCTTTACACAACGTCACACACGCAGATTAAAGAAATGTGTAAATGCAAAATCAACATTATACTGATGAGGACATTTGCATGTTCTCCCTGTGTCTGCGTGGGTTTCCTCCGGGTTCTCCGGTTTCCTCCCACAGTCCAAAAGACATGCAGTCAGGCCAATTGTGTAAAATGATCAAATTGTATGTCGCTCTGGATAAGAGCGTCAGCCAAATGCTGTTAATGTAATGTAATTAAAAAGGACATGACAATAACAGTAGATAATCCACTCACATCCTCAGAAAGCACGTCCTTTTCCAAGTTTAGACTGAGTTCTTTTGAAAACTCTTTTATGCTCCTTTACTTGCCCGCAAGCATTAGATTAGATAGCTCGGGGAAGGGGTCCAAAGTAGAGCCCACGTTACAAAATGTTGTTCCACGTGTTGTGTGCAATTACACATTTATACCTCCAAATTTCCAAATAGTGTAGCTTCAAATGTGGCATATTAGTGAAAAATTGTAGCACACAATTTTTGACACGGTTAAATTTAGCAATAAACAGTCATTGTGCATTAAAATGTGCAGAAGTGTGTTCTCTGTGTTTTTCATAAAAAAAAAAACCAATACAAGACATTTGACCAGGATCACACAAACGTTTGCACACAACTGTATAAGTGTGTGCTTTGGTGTTTTGCTGTCTGGTTCCATTAGGACCCCCCATAATGTTTTCATATGATTTTGATAAGTCAAAAGTTGTAAACAGTGTAATTTTATACACAACATTAACAAATACAGTGTATGTTGAAATACCATACACTAGACACCAAAAAGTGTTTTAAACATTTTATTTGATAATCCAAGTTGGGAGCAAGTAAGCATGTCAATATTATTACATTATTGATCGCAATTATTTTCCACAGTGACTGGATTTCAAAATGCTATGCTTACATCACAAGAAAAAATTGGATGTGTTCTTATCAGTTGTGTTTGAGGCAAATTTATATATACACTGCTCAAAAAAATAAAGGGAACGCTCAAATAACACATCCTAGATCTGAATGAATGAAATATTCTCATTGAATACTTTGTTCTGTACAAAGTTGAATGTGCTGACAATAAAATCACACAAACATCATCAATGGAAATCAAATTTATTAACCAGTGGAGGCCTGGATTTGGAGTCACACACAAAATTAAAGTGGAAAAACACACTACAGGCTGATCCAACTTTGATGTGATGTCCTTAAAAATTAGTCTCAGTATTGTGTGGGGCCTCCATGTGCCTGTATGACCTCCCTACATCACCTGGGCATGCTTCTGATGAGGTGGCGCATCGTCTCCTGAGGGATCTCCTCCCAGAGGTCTCCTGGACTAAAGCATTCGCCAACTCCTGAACAGTCTGTGGTGCATCTGATGTCCCAGGTGTGCTCAATCGGATTCAGGTCTGGGGAACGGGCGGGCCAGTCCATAGCTTCAATGCCTTCATCTTGCAGGAACTGCTGACACACTCCAGCCACATGAGGTCTAGCATTGTCCTGCATTAGGAGGAACCCAGGGCCAACCGCATATGGTCTCAGAAGGGGTCTGAGGATCTCATCTCGGTACCTAATGGCAGTCAGGCTACCTCTGGTGAGCACATGGAGGGCTGTGCGGCCCTCCAAAGAAATGCCACCCCACACCATTACTGACCCACTGCCAAACCGGTCATGCTGAAGGATGTTGCAGGCAGCAGATCGCTCTCCACGGCGTC
Source organism: Pygocentrus nattereri (assembly GCF_015220715.1). Taxonomy (NCBI): domain Eukaryota; kingdom Metazoa; phylum Chordata; class Actinopteri; order Characiformes; family Serrasalmidae; genus Pygocentrus; species Pygocentrus nattereri. The sequence goes on along the minus strand of NC_051224.1, from coordinate 16,232,513 downwards.
TCCAGACTCTGTCACGTCAGTCACGTGCTCAGTGTGAACCTGCTTTCATCTGTGAAGAGCACAGGGTGCCAGTGGCGAATTTGCCAATTCTGGTGTTTTTTGGTAAATACCAAGCGTCCTGCACGGTGTTGGGCTGTGAGCACAACCCCCATCTGTGGACGTGGGGCCCTCATACCATCCTCATGGAGTCGGTTTCTAACCGTTTGTGCAGACACATGCACATTTGTGGCCTGCTGGAGGTCATTTTGCAGGGCTCTGGCAGTGCTCCTCCTGTTCCTCCTTGCACAATGGCGGAGGCAGCGGTCCTGCTGCAGGGTTGTTGCCCTCCTACGGCCTCCTCCACGTCTCCTGGTGCACTGGACTTTCTCCTGGTAGCGCCTCCAGCCTCTGGACACTACGCTGACAGACACAGCAAACCTTCTTGCCACAGCTCGCATTGATGTGCCATCCTGGATGAGCTGCACTACCTGAGCCACTTGTGTGGGTTGTAGAGTCCGTCTCATGCTACCACGAGTGTGAAAGCACCACCAACATTCAAAAGTGACCAAAACATCAGCCAGAAAGCAGAAAGGTACTGAGAAGTGGTCTGTGGTCCCCACCTGCAGAACCACTCCTTTATTGAGTGTGTCTTGCTAATTGCCAATAATTTCCACCTGTTGTCTATTCCATTTGCACAACAGCTGTGAAATTGATTGTCAATCAGTGTTGCTTCCTAAGGACAGTTTGATTTCACAGAAGTTTGATTTACTTGGAGTTATATTGTGTTGTTTAAGTGTCCCCTTTATTTTTTTGAGCAGTGTAGATGTATATATATATATATATATATATATATATATATATATATATATATATATATATATATATACACACACACACACACACACACACACACACACACACATATATATATATATGTATTAATTGTAAGTAAATGAGAAATAATGTTTCTTTGCACACGCCATAGATCTTCTGTCTGGTGCTATAACTCCTTTAGAGGGCAGTGGTGAGTGATGTTTATAATGGTATATACATTGTAATGGCAAATTAGATTTTATGTTTTACCAGAGCAGGTTTATGAGGAGCGTGGCCACTTCCTATTCCCCCCAAGCCGTTATATCAAATACAGGACTGCTAATCAGCAGAGGGCGCCCACGAGGGAGTCCTCAATGAACGAGGGTAAATGGCGCTTTTTTCTAAAAACGAAAAATTTTAAGTAATCATTCTAATCATTTACCCAGAACTTTCCTTTAATGTTAGAAAGCAGAAGGATGTATTTCACTAAAAAAGCAAAGAAAACGTACCTGTATGTTTCCTTTTTTCTACAGCAAACGGGTTCCGGGCAGCAGAAAACTGGCATTACAGCTAGTGAGTGCTGGCTGTTTGGCAAGCGGAGCAGCTCATTGGTTGTTCATGCTCACAAACTTGAATTTAAAAGCTCCTTAAAATATAACACCAGTGTTAAAATGTTTTATGCTCTATCTTAACCCATTCATCTCAGCCTCGATCGGGAGCACCCTCTATCATTTGAGAAGCCATACAATACAAACAACCAAACAATACAAGGTTTTCTTCAGATAGCAGCATTTTACTATATAGTGGACTGACAGGAGAGTGATCAAAAGGTTTCTGTTGAGTATTTGGCATGACCGACACACTATTTAGTGCTTTATTTCTCAAACATGCTGCCATAAACAATGCAGGTCAACCACCAACCATGTGACACTATTGAATCGCTGGTGTGAATTTAAAGGGGGATTACACCAATTTTAAAAACTACATAATTCAGTTGTTAATATGCAAATAAAGCAATTCAGAGCGGTTGGTGTGAAATGCTCTATTCTAGAGGAACTTACAGTCTGAACAGTTTAATGCATTTAAAAGCAACTTCAAAAAGTGCTTTTAAGTTAAATGATTACAAATATGTTACCAGATGCCTGAGGTGTTGCTTTATGATCCTTTTGAGAAGATTTTGGCATAAAACATACTTTATTAACTCTGTGGTGGAAAGATGCATGCAGGGCATTGTAAGGCCATTGGGCACCTACAGAAAACAGATTCACCACTATTTGGCCATCATCAAGAACATATATAACACAACAACTCAGAAGACATGTCAGTTCACTGATTGTTCTGGATAGTAAATAATTTGGCTATGTTTGCTGTGTACCATAACCATACCATACCATACCATAACACCATAACTCCTGTTTCCAATCAGAAATCTGCGTTGGTAAGTTTCTCTATCACAAACCATTTCACACCAAACCATGTTCACCACTTAACCACTGAATTATGCTGAAATTTTGAAAAAGTGGTGGAATTCCCCTTTAATACACTGCAAGGCATACTGCAATTTCAATATGGAGCAGTATAATATGCAGCAATATTTAAACTAGCAAAATGACTTTGAATGACAAACAAGGAATAGATACTTCATTAACAATCTGAGAAGGAATTACTGTAGGAAGGTGAGGCAACAAGGAGAAACCCGTGTGATGGGTGGAATATTCAGGCTACTAATTCCTCCCTGCTGTATAGAAAAGCCTGTCTGGTAGGTTTCGTTTGAAGAGCTATTGAAAAGATGACACAGACTCTTCCTCCTTCACTTGATCTTGACCATAAGCCAACTCAGCAGAAAGAGATTTATCCACAGATTCTGAAATAGTAAGAATGATGCTCGGCTTTGGTTTGGCAAAACCACTTCAGTGTAAACGGCCAGAAACTCAGGGTGAGTGCTTTATAGCTTTTACAAAGCCATGCTAGACTACGCTAGTCTGCGCAGAAAGCGCCTCTTCTTTCCTCTCACGTCTTTCAGCCAGTGGACATAAAGTTAAAAAACACAGCTGAGTTCACTGCCATCTGCTTGTTTACAGTAAGAAAGCCTCTCCTCAGGCAGTCTGTGCTGTGTGTCAATGATTAAAAACGCTGCCCCTCCTCTGATCTCCCAGACATCACTAAACACTGGCCCGTGAGAGGGGGAGAGAGGGAGAGGCAGGGAGGAAGAGAGAGAGAGAGAGCCAGAAGGAAAGACGAAGGTGAAGGTGAGCTGAACGTAAGGGAGTGAAAAAATCTTTTGTTTACATTTTGTTTTTATTTATCTTCCTTGCTATGTAAACTTACTTTCAAAGAAAGCCTGAAATCAAAAGTCTCTGTAACCTTTAGTCTCTTACCAGAGAGAGATGGAGAGAGGTGATGTGTGTGTATCAAAGTAATCAGAGAGAGCAGCAAGACCGACAGTGAGGTGAGAGAGAGAGAGAGAGAGAGAGAGAGAGGCTGACAGAAGGGAGACGGAGTTTTAAAAAGTAGTCTAAGACATTAAAAGAGAGTTAAAGCATAACAGAGAGAAAAAAGACGACGGTTGAATCTTTACAGGCTGAAAATACAGGCCACAGTGTTTCAGTGAAAGAGCCCCTCACCACAGCAACCACAGAATACACACTCACACACTGATCAGCTCTCTCACATCATCTACACCACTCTGTGAAGCTCTTGCTTCAACTCAAACTCACATTACTCCAGCAAGGCAATTTAACTGACCAGCCACAATGCATACCAAATGAGAGAGAGCGAGAGAGCGAGAGAGCGAGAGAGAGAAAGCAAGAGAGAGAGTGAGAGAGAGAGAAAGAAAGCGAGAGAGAAAGAAAGCGAGAGAGTGAGCGAGAGAGAGAGAGAGAGAGAGCGCAAGAGCAAGACAGGGAATGCAAGACTGAATGGACAGAGCGGAGAGAAAGACTGAAGATAGAAAGACATTCAAAGGACAAAAGAGAGAGTACACAACTTGCACACATTTGACATACTGACACGTCTGGAGCCTGACTACAATCATTCACACACATGTACATACAAGTAGTATGTATGTATATGTGTGTGTATGTGTCAGTGAATATAAGCTGTATGTGCAAGTGTTTCATAAGCATGTGCAAAAATTGTGTGTGTGTGTGTGAGAGAGAGTGTTTCATAGGTGTGTGCAAGTCATGTGCATGTATGCAAGTGTTTCAATGTATTTCACCCTAAACGGACCCCCACAGAAGTGCAGTACTTCTCACTGCTTCACCAGAGCAACTGCCATATTCAGTGAAACCATGCAGGCAGTACATACGCCAAAATTACAACACAGCACAGGAGTGCATCTTCACTCCTTTTTTAGCCTGCGGATGACTCTCTCTCTCTCTCTCTCTCTCGTTAAGTGCAACAAGAGAAAACTTCAGCCCTACAGTTCCATATGCTGGCATGGCAACATTACATAACTCTTTGAAGAGGTCCACTCATGTAACCATGAAAGCCACTTAAAGCCATTTCACACCTGGAAAATGTCAAAAAATACAACAGAAGTTCCACTAAACTCCTACTACTATGAACCTGAGAGGTCACTTACAGGGCCTACACTCGTAACCTTACACGCTAAGACTTTCATGACATCCTATTCAGTAAATACATAGAAAACAATGGTTCAGTCACTCTTAAAGGACCCATATCCTACATTTTTCTTCCACCTATGACATTTGTGCTGGTTTACATGTCAAAAACAGCCATAAATTATTTTCTGACCATTTCCCAACCTCTATTTATCATTTTCAAATAAACAGGTTGGGCTTTAAACCAATATATCATCACTGTTCAAAGAGAAACAAGCATCTCCACAGTAGTAACTTTACAGAAGAAGCCAAAAGGTTGATATAAATGGATTTTTTCCAAAGCAGTTTTGTAGTATTTCTGTTGGTCCATTCACTGTGAATTTTTCACGCAGTGTAAAGGACAGCTGCCGCAGAAAAGTAAAAATCTAAAAATGGAAACATGCTTTTCTTTAGACAGTGACAATATGTGAATACATTACACCTCATTCAAATAGCAGTCTGGACTGAAACACTCCATATAACGTCAGTGTGAATGGGCGGGCTAAACTGCTGTTGGCTAAACAGGTGCATGTATGACATTAGCAATTTTCTAAAGCCTACACTGTATTTCTCGGTCATTACATCATGGCAGGCTGTCCCAAAGTGAAGGACCCTTCATACGCAGCCTAGAAATGCAGCCTACATTTGGAGTGATTTCAAGGATGCATCAGATGTATCCTTCCAGGCCTTCGATTACCCACAGTTCTCTGCACACGGATGACACAAAGGAAAAAAATAAACAGCAACACAAAAAGGTGGAAAACAAAGCTGTTGGATAAGAGTTAGTTTTAAAATATAAGTTGTTCACTGTGGCGTGCGCGACAATGATGGCTGCGAGAGCCGGCAGGAAGGCGGAGCCCGAACAACCATCGGCGACGAACCTCGGCCAGGACGGGAGGGAGAGAGCCGTGAGTGGGGAGGGGGCGGAGCGCAAAGCCCGAGCTCCGCCGAGTGACCTGAGTGACGGCGGGAGGAGGACGCAGCGAGGCCGCTTCACTACACCTCACGAGCTGGAACTCGGGGTGGTGATGGGGAAGCAGAGCAGCGAACTCTTGTTCCCTCTCGGCTCGGGAGCTTTTAAAAAGAGCTGAGGGAACAGAGAGAGAGAGGGACGAGCAGCAACAACAAAGAAAAGAGTGGAAGAGCAAAGGAAAGAGTGGAAGAGCTGAAAAGCTTGAGTAAAAAGACTGAAAGCCTAGCTGTCTGAAGTCACTGAAAAGTGGCCAACGTAGCATAGCTTTGGTTATTTGGTTTGAATTTATATTTATTTGATGTCCAAAGAAAATATGGCTGCTGCCAACCTGAACCCTGCCTCCAGCATCCTCCCTGAGCTGGTGACGTCACCACGCAGCCTCATTAGGAGTGTTCTATTTGTGTGACCAACAGGCTACTAAGGAGGAGTCATCATAGGACAGTCCTACCGAAGGCCCGCACCACCTCGGCTGCAGTCTAGGCTTTGGAATGCAAATACTGTAATGACTTTTGTGAGGCTGGGAGGGTGAGGACACCAGGAGCAGGGTGTGGAGACACAGCGTTTCTTTTTACTCTGATAATACAAGAGAAGTGTCTTTTCAACCAACATACAAAAAAGAGCATGTTCATGAAGACGTCCAGTCTTTTCTTGTTTGTGCCTCCTGTGATCTCCTTCTCCCTGTGCTCTGCCACCTACTGAGAAAAGAGATGGCTATAAATAGGCTGGCAGAAACGAGGCACAGGTGAATCTTATCAGCTACTCACACCGCTGGTTCGGCATGACTATCCTGCATGTGACGCTCAGCCACACCCCTTCCACCACAGACATCGCAAAAAAATAATTGAAAATGGGCTGCTTTGCAGCTAATATTCCTTATATGGACAGTACTTACTGGAGTTTTCTATGAAATTGGCGCTTTAGGGACTGCGAATGAGTGCATAGAGCATAAGAGGTTACAGGTGCCAAAAAGGGCTCTTTGGATTGATGCAATAGAAGAACTACTTTTAGTTCCCTAAAGTACCTTTGGGTGGATGTTTCTTTAAGAAATGAGAAAGTCTGCATGTAAAGGAACTTTTGAAAGTTATAAAAACTATACACATAATGTAAATGTGAAGCTATACCAATGAATGGCTTTTCCAAGAACCACATGTGCAAGTCAGGAACCATTTAGGAACCTATGCCAAGTGTGCACTCGTGCCCTTGTTATACAGCGCTCAATAAAATATTTAAAAGAACCCGTGAGATTTACAATTGGACACTCACACCACAGTAAGTCCACAAACAATGGGCCAACAGAGACGTCCACATGGTCCAGATGGTAACAGGTGATAAAGGGGCTAAAGTAACCATAAAATAATTAAAAAAGAAAAATGACAGGGCAAAAGCAAAGAGCCACAACTAGGGCAGGAAGTTAGGAAACTTTACCTCTATTTACAGAGGCTTTTCACGCTATCGTCAGGTAACATGGTTACATGCCCCAGTTTGTAGCTTCACTACTGCTTTGTAGCAACACACCAGCTTAGCAGAACAAACCTCAAAACGAGATCAAATTAGACATAGATGCAAAGCTGTGGTAGACAAGGAGCTCGCAGGAGGTACTGCAGGACACTCTGATAGGAAAGGCTTTAAGCAGGAAAGCTGTGCCACTCCTAATAGTCAGATTCAGTGGAATTCCAAAGTCCAGTGTATGTAACTTCTAATCAAACTGCACGTTTCTTTTTTATTTTTGGGATAGGGCTATACCACATCTCTGTAGGTAAGTAAACAACAGGCCTGTTTTATGACCCGAGGTCAAGATTTAGCCTGGATTGTATAGCATCTCAAAGGTTATTAAAAAAAAAAAAGGAAAGAAGGAATGGGCTGACATCCAGTCTAGTATGTAATAAGCAGGTATATGCTGTGTACCCTGCGATGGACTGGCGACCTGTCCAGGGTGTATCCTGCCTTCCACCCGAAGACTGCTGGGTTAGGCTCCAGCATCCCCCCGCGACCCTGACGGAGAAGCGGCTTAGAAAATGGATGGATGGATGGATGCTGTGTACCTACTAGGAAGTCAGTGGGATGTGTGTATACTCATCAAAAATATCACAGTGATAAAACTTAGGTAACACACTGCTGCTTATCTCATCCCTGATGATCCTTGTTGTCATGGTAACATATACTAAATGGTACTCCATGCATGTAGGTCATTTTTGATCTGGTTACCTGTAATGTGCAAGTTAGCTAGCTGTTAGTCACAAGTGTTCATCAGAATGTCTTAATCTATAAAGAATGAATTCAAAATTCAAAAGAAAATCTGAGTAAACACAGCCGTTGAGTCAGGCATAATAATGACATCTTAGTTCAGGTGCAGCAGCAGCATTCAAATACAGTTTGATTACCTGGTTCAGGTTATTCACATCTTCAAACTGCAACCCAGAAGTTTTCAAAGCATCCACCTCTTGTATGTGTTTACTCTGTTCTGCTGCTGGCATCACACACAACCTGATGGAGCTGCTCTTATTGCTCTGCATGCTGTTGACTTGTATACTCAAATAGGGTCACTCAGTCAGCGTTGGAATGACCCTGTAGCAATGGTCACCAAACTCAGTGCCAAACACAAAGTTGGACTCTGATCCTGTCCGTGTTGTGTGAGGTTTGCGATCTTTTCTATTTCAGATTGATGAAAATAGGAGTAATATATCTCAAGGAAGTGGCTGCTGAAGCAAACCAAGATGTATTTTGTTTTCTTGCAAGTTCTTCCATCAATCAAATTGACCAGCCATTTTAACATATTTTTTATGGCAGAGCTTACATCTACTACAGGATATGTGTAAATTTTACATTAGAACTATGTTGAAACTATGTTACTTGGTGCAACCAGTTCTAGTTGTGCGTAAACTTTACATGTTCAAACTAGCCTGTGATCAGACTTATGTTCAGCTGGTGCAACTGGCAACTTAGCAGTCAACACATTGTGCCATTATCTTATTTTTATTACCATTTGATTTCTTCTAGTTTTTTCTTTATACACTACGTAGGATCTGGGGATTTGGAGACCTCTGTGGTGGAAATGTGTAACTGCACTTCATGCATTGAAGAACATTTTAAGTTAAGTGATACTTTATAAATCCCACAACCCGGGGAAATTCCACCTCCGCATTTAACCCATCCGTGACGTGAAACACCACATACACACTAGTGAATAGACACACACACTAGGGGGCAGTGAGCACACTTGCCCGGAGCGGTGGGCAGCCCTATCCATGGTGCCCGGGGAGCAATTGGGGGTTAGGTGTCTTGCTCAAGGACACCTCAGTCTTGTGCTGTCGGCCCTAGGGATTGAACCGGCAACCTTCCGGTCACAGGGCCAGTTCCCTAACCTCTAGCCCCTAACAACATTTTGTAACATGGGTTGTGTTTCGGACACCTTCCCCGTGCAGATGCATCTGACGATGGCGAGTGCTTATTCAAAAAGAACTGAATCATCTGAAGGAAGTACATCATCTACGATTGAATCATAACTTCCACAGTTCAATGCTGATTTGGTGAATCTCATGAAAATGTCCTCACGTATGATGATGTTAGATTGTCGCAATATGTTAACAGGCTATTTGGGGTCACTAAAGGGATCATTAAATATTTAACACTGATGCTAGGCTCTGAGTCAGGCAACAAAGTGTACGGAGGATGGGAGGCTAAAGCTCTGAGAGCAGCCGTGTGTTAAGAGTGAGTAAAAGGTGTGGGAGGAGAGGTAAACAATAGTAATGAAGGGAGATGGAAAGGAAGAGTGAGAGGGTGTGATTGTCACAAATACATGACAAAATAGGGGTCAGAGCACACCACGTAGGGACATACACTCACCGAGAAATGACCACATAGCTTTATCTTACCAAAACTAAAGCCTCCATTCGCAGTCGCTCATATTCACCACTCCAAAAATAAGAACCAGTGAAAAATAATAGCTTAACATGGAAAGGAACACACACGCCAAGACTGTATGTAGGTCAAAGCTGTATTTTCAGATCATATTATCAAGGTGTTAGCTGGACTGTAACGGCCGTGGGTTACCAAACTGACACTTTAACTAATAAAAGCCAAGCTGATATCATACAGATATTACTTCATTTTCTCAACTAGACCAAAGTAATGCTTTGTTCACAGGACTTTATACAAATACAACAAGTAAACTACACTTCATGCAAAATGCAGCAGCACAGACTAAAAAACACGATCATTAGACCAGGTTTGGCCTCACTGAACTGGCTGCCTGTTACTCTTAGAGTCAACTATTCAATTTTACTACTACTTTTTTCCTCTCTCTCTTAAAGCTTTAGCAGCTTTGTACATTTCTGAGTGCCTGAATATGTTCCAAATCATGCTTAAAGATCATCTAGTACTGGGCCTCATCCATCTTCCACGTATGAAACTTAAAAAGAGTGAGGAGGCAGTTTTCTGGAAAACATTACTAATAAACATTCTTCAGATTTCTTCTGTCACTGTTTTCAAAAAGCAGCCAATAACACAATGCTTTACTTTAGCATATAACTTTTTTTATTGTTTCCCTTGGTTTTTTTTTCTGGAACATCACTTTCACTTTTTTGTTAGTTGTTGTATTGTTATTGTATTTGTATCCCTTCATCTCACATATTTTAATTTTATTTACTATTAATATAGTCCTTTTTACGTTACTGCTTTTGTTGGTTTGATTCTTTTTATGTTTTATTCTTTGATTCTCTTTTTTTCTCGTCTTTGTTATTTTTACTTTGTAATGTAAAGCCCTTTGAGCTGCATTTTTAAAGAAATGTGCATTCATTATCGTTGTAGTCATGTGTAAAACTTGATCTGTACAGTCGTATCCAAAAGTTAACACCCCTGGTAAAATGACATGCTTTGTTGATTTTCTAAGTGTAAACACATCCTTTAAAGGGAAGACACTTAAGTATGCCATTTTTCTGTAACTTCTAGAGTACAATGTCAATTTATGTGCTGAGTTTAACATACTGGAAAAAAATAAAACATAAAAAATAAATGGATACATGTTGCATAGGCCACATTTGCCCAGGGGTGCCCAAACTTTTGCAAACAACTGTACACAGAATCCTTTCATGCCCATCAAATAAATTTAATATGGAAAATGCTGCATTTACTTGTTCTTGCTGTTCTAAAGTGATAATACACATAATCTTACACATAATAAAATTTCAATTGTCTATTGTTTGCTTAAAAATAGTCCCATATGTGACCAAAAGACGGACATTAATATGTTAATTCATTAATTATTAATTATTCTAATTAATAAACAGGGATGGGCTGATATGGGACGTAGGCTGATCACTCGTCACCAAATCTGAGTTGTTTAGAAATAACAGAAGGCGGTCTGTACACGCTGAGGCAATGAAAAACTCTTCAAACCATGTATACCACCATCAGTCAAGCATGGAGGAGGATCAGTGCGTGTTTGATAATGATCCCAAACAGATCGCTGAGACGATCTCAGTTCCCAGAACAACCAACTGGCCACCATGGAATGGATAATGAAGACAGAAAAAGCTGAACTAACTTCTAAGACTAAACTTTGAACGTGTGGAAAAAAAAACATCCCTGCAGATTTCTTTAAAAAACTGAAAGCAAGCCTCCCGAAAAGAATAGCAGCAATGAGGCCAAAGGACTGACACATTAAACACTGAAAATATTATATTTACTTGTTAAACTTCTGTGTAAGTATCTGTTAAATATATGTCTTCTGCTTTTTTCCCCCAATCCTACAAAGTGAAGCATGTACCCAATGGCTGTTTTGACTGGGAATTAAATAAATGAAGGGTAGTCTCTGCAGTCTTTTGCAGAACTGTGGCTGGTGATGCTAATACTGAGACAAACACTCATTAAAAAAAAGTGAGAATTGAAACCATTTTGGATTAGCATTACAGAGAAATCCAACATTCTGGAGCAGTGAACATCAGTGATTTCTACATGGCTACAAATTCAGTAAGATGAAGCAGTAAGACGTTTTTGCACAGCAGCCCAGTATATAGAGTTCAACAGATATATCATCAAACATGGGTTTAGAACGTTGATCAAATTTAAAAAAATCTTTTTGGTGCTGTTTTTTAAAGCCGTTATCTGCTGATACAGGAACACACAATGCGATTAAATTCACTTTTTTGACCATATTTTACATTTTTCATCAGATTTGTGCTCAAGCAAGCTCAGAAAACATATAGACCAAAGGCAGTTTAAAATGTCAGATCTGGACATTAATGGGTTGGACATTAAAATTGAGGGTGCCAGGTCAATCAAGACCAAGTGTTTTCAACATCACACACAGATCAGTTCCAAGGTGTCAAACTCATTAAACTATTTTTTCCACAATTTCACATACTTCAAATGTTCAGATGCAAACAAAGTCAGTCAGCGTGTTTTGAAGTGAAACGGTTCACCGTAGAGAAGCTTACCAACTCTTCACAGTGCTGGTGATAGGAACCAGAGGTCACAAAGTGTTTACCATAAATATAGCCACTTTATTTACTATCCAAAGCAACAAGAGACTCTACACATGTCTGCTGAGGTTTGGTTAAACAGGGGAAAAAAAAAAAAAAAGTTTTCTTTTGGAACTACTTTGTCTTCAGCCTGCATGCAGCTCTTGGCTCGGACTGTGTTTAAGTTTTGGACCATATATTCATTTAAAAATGATTATCAAGTATTATCAAATACTTTGTGATGCTGCTTTTAGAGGCAGTAAGGTCCTCAGACATCTGGTTCCCATCACCACCACTGTGAACGATTCTGACTTGGTAAATTTCTCTAGAATGGAGCACTTCACGTCAGACCTTTCTAAATGACTTTGTTTACATTTGAACCATTTGATTATTAAGAACTTTTGAAAAATCGGTGGAATTGTCCTTCAAAACTACTTCACAATAACTGGGCCTGAAAGAGTCTAAACACAAGAAACTGCAGGTTTAAGTCAGGTGGCATGACTAAGGTAACTAGTCCTTGTTGATAACAGTGAAAACTGCTAACTCTTCTCTATTTGTTAAAAACATCCATAAAAATACTATAACACACTATATTATATATTATCCCATATATGTGTAATACTTCTATTATAATCTATAAAACACCTCTATAATATCCATGCAGTCCTGTATTAGACTGACCTATGTTTGTCTAGTATCCTACAGCGACTGTCTGAAGGCTCTTACAGGAATCCTGCAGAATATCTGTATTACTGCAGTTTTTTTCCCTATAAAGTGAATTACGTGAAGCTCGCGAAGGCTACAGTTACTCGTACACGCAGCAAGCAGTCTAGCTTCATTCTGTGCCGCTCCACAGCAGCCGAGGCCACTTGTTGACCGAAATCTTCCACCCTTCAGTATGAAGTAAACCCAGCACCCCCTTACCGAGCCTCCGGAGCGGGTCCAGGGTCTTGGACTCGTAGGCTTTCGCCTCGCTCGGTTTCTTTTTTCTTCCCAACATGTCAGCGCTTCCTCCAGGAGCTCAGTGGCCTCCTTTCCGCTCTGAGATTGTAGAGAAACGCTCCTCAAAGCAGCAGCCGAGCTTCGACGCGACGTGTGTTCCCGGTATCATGAATCACGGCATGTCACCGCACTTGGAGTTTCTTCTTACCACACATTTTCAGGCAGACCCCGCCCCCTGCGCTACGATTGGCCAAGAGTTCAGAGCTATTAGTTTCACATATATTTAATAAAATCTAGATACTTGCTTATTAAGGATGTCTGGATTAAAAAAAAAAAAAAAATTTATATAAATTATATATATATTTTATTACATTTAATTAGGTTAAACATTGTTATTTTGCTGTGTTATTTAAATCTTAAATTATAACGCTGATTATTGTATAGAGTTTGCGTGTACGCGCTTGTAACGCAGCCAAATAAATAAATAAATAAATAAAACTACTAGCGAATGCCGGCACAGGAGGCGGGGCTTTTCGGAATAAGGGTGTGGAAAAAAACGTTTGGGCAACTTCAAGGAAAAGCGTGAGAGGAGTTTATATGAAGCGCACCGTAATCTGACTCCAGCGCCGAGCAGCGAGTGTCTGTCTGAATAATGTAAATCACTGCTCTGAGCTGCAGCTGTGGGCGTCTGTATCTCAGTCTGAACGGACGAAACGCTTATCGCTTTATTTACTACCATAACTCAAACCAGGGCAGGAATGACACAGACGTGCGCTCTTCAGCTCAGGGCTGTGGACCGGGCAGAGGGCCATGCAACACATACTAAACGATCCAACCAACCATTCTCGCTGATAATGCAAACTTCCCCAAATTGCATGAAATTGTTGCGAGAATGAGTAATGATCGGATCTGAGACGGTTAGGCTTTTTAAATGCAAAAATGAGTATATATATATATATATATATATATATATATATATATATATATATAGTATAATTCTTGTGTTTTGTATTATTTCCTCTTTTACTGTTTTATTTAAACGTAGTTACGATGACTTACCTGTTTGTATAATTATTAACTGTAATATAATAAAAGGAACAAAAATGTAGTTTTTTGCATTGTTTTGACGTGAAGAATCACACCCGCTCCACCGCAGGGATTTAGTCCATTTTAAAATACATGTGTAAGCCGTGAGGCCGAGGCCCACAAAACACTTAAACAGCAGCTATACTGCCACCTTTAGGTTATAGAGAGTCACCCAAACTAGTGCTTTCCCACTCAGGGTTGGTAAGCCATTTGGTGAATTACCAAGAGTGAATTAAGGAGAGTGATGACTGATTTTACACAATAATTTTATTAGAATAATCCTTGGCTCATAAAATATACAACACAATAAAACCTGACCAGGACCAGAGTTGACGGTATAGCAATGACACAAATTTAGGAGTCAGTGGCCATATAGCAAGAGTATGTTGGAAGGCCAGTAGTACAACCATAAAACAAAACAAGGATTTACAAGGATTAAGGGCCCAAATGCAAACAAACACTCCAAAACAAAATATACATAAATTAAATAAATCAAAAACACGAGTAAACAACAAAATTAAGCAAAACACCAAATGAATTATATAAAATTAAAATCAACACTGCACTCCACAAAAAAAGGAACCCTCAAGCTTGTTTCTCAGCTTAGTTTATATTACTATGGTAGAAGTAAGCTACTGGTTTCCTCCCCGTAACTGGCCTCCCACAGTCAGAACCGTTAATAAAAAAAATGCGACACTGACGAAAACAAGAATGGTTGGCACTTGACTCATTTAAGGCGTAGTTCAGTTAAAAATCCATCTTTAATAAATCTATTTTCTATTAAGACTTAATGGTAAGGAAAGAACAGTGATTAACTTTTTTCCACATGCCAGGGATACCACTCCTAAAACAGAAGACACACTATTAGTGCTACACAATTTTGCTGAAATTGTTGCTGAACCCATTGAATAAAATCACATACCTGTCTGTATACTTGAACAATTATAAATGCGTTTGCCTTGAAAGGGCTCCACTTCCCCCTCGTCAATGAAACTGCTGTCCAATACCGGATACTGTTACCCACTGTAACCAATGAGCATGTTTTAAAGCCAGCCAAACAGCAATGTTCTATGACTTATTAACGTAGTCTCACAACAGAGAACAGCAAATACCTGCATGTGGGCTTCCACAGCACATGCCGGATTCAGTGTGCACAAAACAGCTCACTTTTCCAGCTCCAATTAGTATAGCAGCATCTACTCCAACCAACCCGAATGAAGCATTAACAGCTGTGCTGAAGTTTTAAGAGCTCCTCACGCTGCCCGCACGTGTCCCTGGCAGTGAACCAAACAATATCTGGGCTAAATCTCACGAGACTTTAAAGCCCAGCATCTCGCTCGCAGCGAGCCAAACGAGAATTTACTCAGCTCCCACGAGACTTCAAACAAAGCCAGCAGGCACGAAGCATACACAGTGCACCGCCCCCCTCTGCTGGTCAGGTGTGGGAGTGCCCCAATGCACATATCCCTAGTACAGGCTACACATGTAAAAAGTTTTCATATTTACATATAAAACAAAGGCATTCACTGCTTCCCTGATGTAGGTTCAATGCTGCAGTTTGATTGGCCCATCCTAATCCAGTGTACAGCTTCCCAGTCCGTTCGTTTGCATCTATTCAGCTATGTGGCCCATAGCTGTGAAAGTGTCTGACTTCTGCAGCTAAACAGAAGTTACAGATGCATGTATGCATACAGCTGGATAGCAGAGACTTACAGAGTTTGTGAATCAGTTTTAGGTATATATGGTTGTGCACATCATCTGTACTCTGTATTAATGTGCCAAAATGCTGGACAACTATGTTGCTTATAGAAATTGTGGCAATTAATATTAATGATAATTCAATTACTTATTGAATACTGGTGTATATTACAAATCAAAACAGCATCCCTTAACTGTGCTAAGATCACTGTAGCACTCTCAAGACAAGAATTAGTGGAGAGAAACTTTCTTCTGTGTATGGAATCCTCTACATCTTCTGTTTAGACCTGCAGCCACAGGCACAGGGAGCTGAGGGGAAATACTGATGATGTGGCACAAGTTTTAACCCTTAACTCCACAAAGGCCCTTCACCCTATTAACCCCACAGGGGCCCTTAAACCTTCTAAATCCCACAAAGGCCCTTCACCATATGAACCCCAGAGCAGCCATTAACCCCTTAAACTACACAGGGGACTTTAACCCTATAAACCCTACAGAAGCCCTAAATTCTCTAAACCTCACACTGCCCCTTAACCTTCTAAACACGACAGGGGACCATAACCCTTTAAATCCCTAAATATCACAAGGACCCTTAACACTGTAAAACCCTGTAGAACCATTAACCCTCTAAATCCCAACGGTGCCCTTAGCCCACCAAATCCCACAGGGGCCCTTAACACTGTAAAACCCTTACAGGGTCCTTAACCCTCTAAACCCCACTGTAACCCTTAACCCTCTAAATCCCAATGGCGCCCTTAACCCATTAAATCCCACAGGGGCCCTTAACCCTCTAAACCCCATTGTAACCCGTAAAACTCTAAATCTCACTGTAACCCTTAACCCTCTAAATCCCACAGCGCTTCTTAACCTTTAAAACGTACAGGGGCACATTTTCTCAAAACATTCTGACTTTGCTCCTGAAATATTACAACATCATCCTCAAACTATTATGGGTTTACTATGAAAATATTGTTTTTAATCATAAAGTTCACACACACACACACACACACACACACACACACACACACACACACACACACACACACACACACACACACACACACACACACACACTTCATTAGCAGCAGTAAATGATCAACTGTCCACACATCAACAAACCAAGCTGCACCATGGAGCACTGAAATGCCCAGCAATAAGGAATTTATTATAGCATGTGACAGACTGTTGAACAGACACTGTTTTGCAGGTTAAATTTCTTCTTTTTGCATTGAGGTGTACAGATTTCTGCATAGTACTTGTAAGTCACAGAGAAAGGCCATTTATGAGGAAGTAAAGAACAGTCTACTGGAGTTTAGTTCTGTTTGCTTTGTTTAAAACAGGTACACTCCAAGAATTCCAAATAAAAGTACTTATTATATTCATACAAAATATATACTTTATAATATACTGTATACAAAACAAACAAAAACCATTAAGGAAAAAACATTTCAAGTAACATCTTGAAAGAAATGACTGTGCACTTAAGTGCACTTTTGTAAACCATATAAAAACAAAAAAAAAGAAAAAAAAGTAAAAACCAATATGATATTATATGTATATTTACAAGGTTAACTTAGCAAGGCTTTGTACAAATGTTACAAAATATTTCAATGCACATACACATTCTACACAGACAATTTCACACAGATGAAGAAATGATTAGGCCGAGCGGCGGCGCCCGGTGTACGGGTGTTGTGAATGCACCACAATTTGTTCTGTGGTTTCTAGAAGTAACATGAAGGGACAAGAGCAAAGTTCTGCATGGGGTCTACGGTAAAAGGTCAATGGTCTTTAGCTTCAACACTTTTCCTCTTGGCAAACAGTCTCTCAATAATACTGTAACAGTACTCTGATTAAAGGAGAATCCTTATTTCTATAAATTTCTCCATAGTTCAGTCAAGATGTAAACATGGTCATCTAGGTTGGTTTAATGTGAAATGATCTGTTCTAGAGAAGCTTACAAAGTCCAAATTGTTCACAGTGGTGGTGATGGGGACCAGCCTTTAAAAGCTCCATTATAGAAAGTTATTACATGAAGTAGTTAAGAATTTGCTGCCTGATACTTTGTGTATAATACTTTTGAGAAGTTTTGGCCTTTTTTATAGCAATTCATGGCAGACAGGTACATGCAGGGAGTTGCAATGCAAAATAGTCCACAAATAGAATCTATTTTGTTAAAATCAGTAGATTTACCACTATTTTTGCCATTTTACATACATACTCACACACATTATATATATACACACATATATATATATATATATATATATATATATATATATATAATGGATGTTTTCAATAGTAAATAATATGGCTATTTTAAAGACACCGTAACCTCTGGTTCCCATTACCACCAATGTTAAAAATACTCAGTTGTAAGTTTCTCAACAATTAACCATTTCACATTTAAACCACAATAAATGACTGTTCTCAACTGAATCATGCAGAAATTCTGAAAAATGGATGGAACTCCCCTTTAAATGTATTACATGTGTGTTTAAAGAATATGTGTATTTGTGTGTGTGTGTGTGTGTGTGTGTGTGTGGGTGTACCCTCATTAGTTGTCTCAGGCTCACCGTGACAGCCCAGGACATGTGACCAGGCAGCATCGTCATGGAGATGCAAAAAAAAAAGTGTCCCAATTCCCAAGCTTGGCCCGGAATTCCAATCCGGGAAGCTGAATCTGCCCTCCACTGCATACAGTAAGAGAACAAACATGAATTCTCTGTGTCACTACAGCTAAAGGGAACACACGAGAAGCACCAAAGCACTCAGGAACTCCAATGGCGAACGCATGGCAAGAGTGTTGGCTGTTGCAGAAAACAAAACACAGTGACCTGTTTGGTACTGGCCCCTTCGGGACACTGTGTTAAAAGAATACTAAAAAGAGTGAAGGAAAACTTTGGCAACACTAAAAACAACCTCTGTGCCAAGCAAGCAGGGCAACTGTGAAAGGAAAATAAAGAAGGGGCTAAGTACTCTTTCCCCCCCAAGACATCTGATCCTGGAAAAACTGCAGTTAGAGAGCTCCAATGCGGCTCTCTCCTCGTGTTGTAGAGTATAAAATGGCTGCAGGCACCACTCTCACATCCTCTTCACTCACGCACAAAGTGACACCACACATATTAACTATATGGCAAACAACTATGGCAATGTTTGTACTTTGTTCAGTAGCTAGCATAACTAGTGCCAATCATGTGCATACGTAGAACTGTTCACAAGCTGTGGCGCTCATAACAAAACAGGTCAAAAGAGAACACAGAGTACTCATGATTAGAGGCATCGCAATAAGTCACCAAATATTAATATAATAAACATTAATCTAGCATTAGCTAGCGTTACTGATAGACAAATGGCCTTAAGTTAGCTGTTAGTCAAAAATGTTCATTTTATCAGGGTTGCCAACTTTGGTGACTAGAGATTTTAAAGTGGCTGTATGGAGACTGGAGTGAGATTTATTGGTGGCTGGAGTGAGAATTTCAGGTGGCTGAAGTGAAATTGGAGTGAGAATTTCAGGTGGCTGGAGTGAGAATTTCAGGTGGCTGGAGTGAGAATGGAGTGAGAATTTCAGGTGCCTGAAGTGAGAACGGAGTGAGAATTTCAGGTGCCTGAAGTGAGAATGGAGTGAGAATTTCAGGCGGATGGAGTGAGAATGGAGTGAGAATTTCAGGTGCCTGAAGTGAGAATGGAGTGAGAATTTCAGGTGGCTGGAGTGAGAATGGAGTGAGAATTTCAGGTGCCTGAAGTGAGAATGGAGTGAGAATTTCAGGTGGCTGGAGTGAGAACGGAGTGAGAATTTCAGGTGCCTGAAGTGAGAATGGAGTGAGAATTTCAGGCGGATGGAGTGAGAATGGAGTGAGAATTTCAGGTGCCTGAAGTGAGAATGGAGTGAGAATTTCAGGTGGCTGGAGTGAGAATGGAGTGAGAATTTCAGGTGCCTGAAGTGAGAATGGAGTGAGAATTTCAGGTGGCTGGAGTGAGAATGGAGTGAGAATTTCAGGTGGCTGGAGTGAGAATGGAGTGAGAATTTCAGGTGGCTGGAGTGAGAATGGAGTGAGAATTTCAGGTGGCTGGAGTGAGAATGGAGTGAGAATTTCAGGTGCCTGAAGTGAGAATGGAGTGAGAATTTCAGGTGGCTGGAGTGAGAACGGAGTGAGAATTTCAGGTGCCTGAAGTGAGAATGGAGTGAGAATTTCAGGTGGCTGGAGTGAGAATGGAGTGAGAATTTCAGGTGCCTGAAGTGAGAATGGAGTGAGAATTTCAGGTGGCTGGAGTGAGAATGGAGTGAGAATTTCAGGTGGCTGGAGTGAGAATGGAGTGAGAATTTCAGGCGGATGGAGTGAGAATGGAGTGAGAATTTCAGGTGCCTGAAGTGAGAATGGAGTGAGAATTTCAGGTGGCTGGAGTGAGAATGGAGTGAGAATTTCAGGTGCCTGAAGTGAGAATGGAGTGAGAATTTCAGGTGGCTGGAGTGAGAATGGAGTGAGAATTTCAGGTGGCTGGAGTGAGAATGGAGTGAGAATTTCAGGTGGCTGGAGTGAGAATGGAGTGAGAATTTCAGGCGGCTGGAGTGAGAATGGAGTGAGAATTTCAGGCGGCTGGAGTGAGAATGGAGTGAGAATTTCAGGCGGCTGAAGTGAGAATGGAGTGAGAATTTCAGGCGGCTGGAGTGAGAATGGAGTGAGAATTTCAGGCGGCTGGAGTGAGATTTTAAATTCTGCATGTGCGTATCCACTGTTGCACTACTTCAAGCTACACTATGCACCTCTCTGGTGGAAATTTAATTACACAGCATGAGTTGTGCTTTAATAAAGTGACTAGTAATTCTTATACACAACGTACTACCTTGTTAGCCTGCTAGCATAACTAGCGCTGCTATGTATTTGTAGAACACAAAGTGATGATTGGAAGCATCTCAATAAGTCAAAAATACCTAAATAATAGCTACATATGAATGAATATCCCCTTATACTTTCCAATTAGTACAGATGTGTATGTGTTTTAGAGAGTACCTTAGATGTAATGTGATGAGTACTGAGAGAATTTGTAAAGGAACTTTAAAGTAACTGCCTCAACGCTGTTGGCTGCAGGTAGCGGGGAGCTGACGTTAAACCAAACAGAAACTTGAACTTGAAGGCATCAGTAGCTGAGCTTCGCAAATGTTGAGCCATGACGCTCTAGCTTTCTAAAGCCGCTCCTCTGTCAGGCAAAATCACGTTCACATACTCCCCTGTGCTACAGAAACATAAAAAGGCGGAGTTGTGGGTGATACAGTCAAAGGCCCAATCTCACTTCACCCCTTCAGCCCTCCTTTTTGTACGTTCACACCTAGGGGTAGGGTGTTCTGATTTTTGTTGAAATAGAGTGGTAGGGTAAAGTGTTAGAGCCACATGGCCCTCCAAACTGAGGTTTTTCAGAGGGTCACTCCAAACAGGGTGTTTGAAAAACCAGCAAGATGGCTGCGCGAGCGGCCAAAGAAACAAATGTACTTTTTGTGCTGTCTGCTATCCGGTGTCGACCAGAAGAGGATGGGTTCCCCTTTTGAGTCTTAGTTCCTTTCAAGGTTTCGTGCTCTTGCTCTTAAGGAGATTTTTCTTGCCACTCTCACCACTGGCGACACTCATAGGGGGATGGACCTGGATTTCTCTGTAAAGCTGCTTTGTGACAACACCTGTTGCAAAAAGCGCTATATAAATAAACTTTGACTTGATGACCAATGTATTATCTTAGTTTAATGTTGTTTCATTATATTATGGTCCTTTTTTCATAACAATCATAAAAATCACTAGTAGTATTCTGATGTTTCGGCAGCTAGCTAGCTAAATTTCCCATTCCACCTTAAATGGTGCAGCAGTTACATTCTGGTACTATTTAAGGCAAAAATCTGAACAAGTAGTGGATGAATAGCTGACTTCAGCTTCCTATCACTGAAGAATTAGGGGTGGGCAATAATAAATAATTGTCACATCCCCCCTCTTTGAAGACATATGATCCCCTAAATGTAACTAAAGCCCAGCAGTGATGTTGCTGAACTTTATTCTACTCTGCTATCTCTGCAGACTGGCAGGGTTGCCTCCAGAGCAGCACTAGTAGCTTGATAATGAAGTAATGCTTATTATTTGAGTGTCCCATTTCTTAGGGGAAGATTTCAACCACTACCCCTTGTAACTCAGATCCAAGGGGTAAGATGACACTCGAAAACAAGGGGTAGGGGTAAAAATAAGAAACAGGTTTGGGCCTAAGTCTTCTCAAGGGGCTATTCTGCAGAAAGAACAAAACAGTGGCTTGCAAATTTGTTAAATGTTGCTTGACCATTCACTGGCATTATATTTCTTGGCATGACATGACAGCTTAAGAAAAGACCTAAAACTGCGAGAGTTGGCAACCCTGATTTAACTCTAAAAAGTAACATTGATGAAAATCCAAACAACCAAAGAGCTGTGAGATCAATTCTATGCACTGATCAATACTATGCACGTATTAAACCAAAAACGCCTTGAGAGTGGTGCTAGTGAGCTGTGGGAGTGGCAGCTGCAGCCATATACTGGTTTATTGGGCACTGTCTTTGTTGTCACAGGCATTCGGGAAAATGGGAGGCAAGCGGAGCCCGGCATGTAGCGTCGACCTCGGAGTGCTGGGGGAGGGACTGTGCTCCAGCACGGCCGATCAGCACAGACGGTTTGGGGGGCAGTGCAGGAGGCTTGTTGTTGTTGTTGCTGGTGGAAACAGCGGAACTGAGGGGCAAGGCTTTGGTGGAGGCAGTGGTGGGCGAGGCCACCACAGTATGCCTCCTCCAGGCCCGCCTCTTCCTGCGCGTTTCAGGTGAGAGAGGCTTCCTCGTGCCCGCAGCCCGCAAGTCCTCGGCCGAACCCAGCAAGCGGGCTCTCACCTGCTCAGCCAGGGTGGCCCCACTAGGGGGGAAGGGACGCCCCTCACTGTGGCTAGAGGGGGCTGGGGTACTTTCTTGACCGCCATCTGGGTTCAGTTCGGTTCTTGAAGATGGAGAGGGGGAAGTGGAAGAGGAGGAGTTAGCAATTTGGGTCTTTGTTTGTCCAACACTGGGCCGTTGTTCATCCTCTGTGGCTGAAGTGCTGGACAGGTCCAGAAGGTCCAGGGAACGAGCTTTACCTTTCTCTGACTTTAGCCTGCGGCGGGCTAAAGTGTCACACTGAATAAGGCGATGGGAGTTGAAGGAGGGCCGGCTGTGGAGGCGCTGGGAGGCAGAAGATGAGTAAGAAGAAACTGAGGGGGTGGATGGACGTGCTACTCCTTCACTGACCCTTTCTGTGGGGTCAGGGGTGGGGCTTTTGTGGTTTGTGGGAGCAGAAATGTGTTCAGGAGCAGGATTTGATGTGGAGGATTTAAAGTGTGTGTAGAGGAAACTACGAGGGGCAGCTGGTCCTGGTGAAGTGTGTGAAGTGTTTGTACGCTGGGGAGATGCAGGGGTGGGTGTGTGCTTTTCAGGACGCTCCTGGGTGAGGGAGCGCGAGGCGAAGCCACTTTCGTTATCTGTTTCGCTTACCAGTTCGCTCTGTTCGTCATCTGCGTCTTCGCCCCGCCCCTCTGAGGCTAAGCTCCGACCAAGTGTGGAAAGGGTGGAGTAACCCGAGACAATGGAGCGTGCATCTTCTCCTCTCCAACCTCCTGACCTTTTGACCTCTGTCCTCTGGTCCTCTTCCTCGCTCAGGAGCACCGATTGGGCCTCCTCGCTACAAGGCATGCTGGGAGTGGCCTTAACTTTCTGAACACATTCCGTCTCTTTTACGCCTTCATCCTCTTCTTCGTCCTCTTCTTCGTCTTCGTCCTCCTCCGCCTCTGCACACGGGGCAGTATCAGACTGAACTGGCCCCGTCTCCTGCTCCTCCCCCTCACCTGTGAGGCCAGCTCTGATTGCCTCTTGCTCAGAGTCATCATCAGTGCTGCTACCCAGGAGGTGGGCGACGGGCCGTTTTCTGCGCTTGCGTGCCACAGCAGACATGATGGACAGTGTGGTCAGAAAGTCCTTGGCTGAGAGGTCACGTTTTGACCCCCCTGACCCCTGAAAAACAATAGAGGTCATTTTAGGATGCCGTCACAAACAAAACAAAGTTATGATAAGTGATGTCGAGTTGCTACAGTTACACAGTTGTTGATCCTTAAGGATCGTTAACAATTGAAATCTGAACATGCGATCACTGGCTATAGATTGATGATCAGAGGCCATGTTTCTCTAACTACGTTCGTCCCTGCTTGGCAGTCAACCTCAGGACTTCTTTCGCCATAACACACCACTGGGTGTTTGCCTGTCGGAGGTATCTTCAGCTAAGCTAATGATCTTAGCTAACGCTGTTCTGTTTCTACCTGCAATCACAGGCATCTAATTAGTCTTTTGAAAGACTTCAATACATTCAGCTTCAGACTGTCAAGGTTTTCTTCAAGGAGAGTGTTAAATTTATTCATTCTTTTGAGGCCTGCAAAGAAGAGGCCACTGATAAATGTTAGCAGTGTGAAGAGCAAAATAAAAAAAGCCTGTCCTGGACCAGCAATAATGCGCATCTGCATACAAACAATAGAGATGTCCAGTCCAGAGCCAGTCAATACAGTCCATACATGAAAACCATGCTGCAAAAAGAGCCTGTTTTGAATTTGTTGATGTCACTGAGGAGCCAATCAGAACAGAGCTCATTTATCTTATATTGGTCTTAAAGGTACAGCAACAACCAGTTTCATTCTAAAGGATAAAGACAGGCTGAAAATGGTCATGTAGAAATGTATTATGGCTATTTTGGCACATAACACAAATGTTGAAAATAAAATACAGCAAACAGTCTATTCAATAATACGAAATCAATGTCTTCAGTGCTTGAAACCTGAGACTGCAAACTTGGTCAATTCTTACCTTTGATTTTGCTGAATCACTGTTGGTTGAGTCTGCAAAGTAAGAAACAGAAGAAGAAGGGAGAGGGAGAGAGAGTGAGGGAGAGATGAATTTCATGGTACAGGGCCATGTTCTTGAGAAATGAGAGGCACAGAGGAGAGGCGTGTGACACAGGCCATTTTGCAATATAAGGACTGGCCTCTAAATGTACAGTCACATCATCTTTCTCGCCTTTGTGCCTGTCATTCAGCATGAAGCATTCCATCAGGAGACAATGTTCACACAAGATCCTCATCTGACGAATGATAACTAAGTGTCTTTAAATGGTGCTCAAATGTGAACAGGGTCTTCAAAGGAAGCCAAGCGGTCCGAATCTGCAGCATTAAGGAAGAACCGCACACACTGATGACACCACATCACATACTGATGACATCAACCCGTGTAAGAAGACATGTAAGAAGCAAGAGCAGCAAAGGGCAGGGAGGATGATTTCAGAGACACAGAGAAAAACAGGCCATGTACACATACATGACTCATTTTCAGTGAGGGGAAACTTTGTACTTATAAATATGAACAAAAAAGCATGCATTCATAAGCATAAACAAAAATATTTTTCAACAGATATGTATAAAAAAACTATTAACAGGGAAAGGGTATTAAGGTACTATATTAAATTATATGTACAGGTAAATGTTACATAAAAATAAATGAAAAAGTTCTAAATATTGTTACAATCCTCAGCTGGTGTAGCTTTTCAGTGTGTCTGTGGCCATTTTGTGTGTTTTTCTCTCTTGATGCATTGAGCGCAGGTCCATGACCACATGACAAAATTCTGTTATGACCCTGTCTAGGGTCAGGCCATAACAGAGAATGAGAGTGGGCTCTCTCGCCAGACCTGCTGCCAGATCAAATGCTGGATCATAACACAGCTGGGGCCGAGGGGGCCTCTTTTGTTCTTCCCGCCTCATGACATCATAACCAGAAATTGACTGGAGCACGGACTGGAACATGGACTGGAGCGAGTAGTGATGAGTTGAAAACATGGACGAGATCATGGAATGAGGCTACAACTGGGAAGTCAGGACAGAGTCACCCACAAAACAAAACACTGTAGGGGGCTGGAGGTTAGGGAACCAGCCCTGTGACTGGAAGGTTGCCGGTTTGATCCCCAGATCCAACAGTACATGACTGAGGTGTCCTTGAGCAAGACACCTAACCCCCAAATGCTCCCTGGGCTCTGCGGACAGGGCTGCCCACCGCTCCGGGCAAGTGTGCTTACTGCCGCCTAGTGTGTGTGTGCTCACTAGTGTGTAGAGAATTGCAAAGAATTTCAGAAATGCAGAGAATTTCCCCGTTGTGGGACTAATAAGGATCACTTAAAAAAACTTAAAAAAAAAAAACAACAACAAAATATGGAGCGGAACATAACACTCCCTCCTATAAGTGCGAAAGGTCCCAGGTTCACATCCTAGATGAGCCCCCAGTGCTGTTACAATCCGGTGTTTGGTCTGGCACAAAAAACACTTTGCCTGTCATGTCATTATATAAGATTAGAAAGCTTTCCTGCAGCAAATAGGCAGTGAACAGTGTTTAAAAGATAGATGTTTAAACAAGTGAACTACCCTAAACATACAGCCACAATAACTCAAGGCTGGTTTCTAAAACAGAAGCTAACGGTGCTTGCATGGTCTAGCAAATCTGAATGACTGCCATTGAAATTTTTGGATTGATTTTGAATCTACAAGTGCATTGTAGGGAACCTAGAGGCCACAGGGAGTTGAAGCCTGCATGCCAATGAGCCACAGTGTTGCAAAATGTAATTACTTCTTACTGAAGATGTCTCAAAACCACAGTTTTCTTAATTTTGTTGTTTAAACATGCCGTTGTTCATGCTTATGAATGTATTCTTTTTTTTCATATTTCTATGTACAAAGTCAAAAGACATTATGTGTGTACATTTCAAGAGGATATATGTACTGGAGGTATATTAACTAACAAAATCAAAAGTGTCTGAATACTTGTTTCCCCTCACTGCACTCAGACCCCACAGCCACAGACATTCGGCCATCCATTTAAATACATCCAAACATTCTCGCTCTCTCTTTCTCACTCACACACATCCACACACACACAGGGTATGGCAGGCAAAACCCATCCTACCGCAGTGGCTGCTCCACAGGCTCAGCTAAGAGAGGGACGCAGAAATGTACAGAGAGAGAAAGTGGAAAAATGAATACAAAAAAAGAGAAGAAAAAGGCAAATAAAACAAAAACAGAAAAGTGTAGAGCACTCAACATGCAGGGAAACCGTGTATTTTAGGCGTGTGTATTTTTCTAGATGTCTTTTGAAACGAGATATGCTTTCTATTGTTATTCAGTCTATCCACGACTTGCCCATGAATGCAGCCTTCCGCTTAATCTACGTTAACATTGTCGCCTTCACTTGTAACTTCTTTAGCACCGTGTATAGTTACTTTAGGGCAGGTTTTCCCAATCTTTTCTGACCAGGGAATCCCTTCAACCAAACTGATTTGTTTTAAGTATCCCTTGATATGTTAAGTAGGCTAATGAGAGATGAAATATGTTTTTCAAATAAAGTCTGTTTGCGGCCTGGTTTGCATCATAGCTGAAGTCAGTGCATTTTCTGCTTAGATTGTCAATCAGATGTTTGTCCCTAAAATCTTCTCATACAAAGTAAATGTTACAGTTAATACATTCAAAATATATGCATGTATTTTGACAAAAAGCTGAGTTTGTCATTAAGTTGAATGAAATTTTTGCCAGCATTCTATAAATCAGTTGTGAGAAAAGAAAGGACATGGGAGGACAGGTCAACTATGCTGCAGTTGCTTCATCTTAGGCTTACCATCCTCTGAAAGAGGACGCTTATTCAAGTGCCCCATTCATGAAAAATCAGAAAACTAGGCTGAAATAAGTTTGTGATTTGTATTGCTCTGCGGTGTGAGGTGTACTGTGAGACTGGTCAGTGGACATTGGGCTGGACGCTCTCTCACCTGAGGCATCTCCTAGAAGGCAAGTTCGGCCAATGTTAGATAAGAGGTGGTCTATGTTAGGGGCAGGCTGAACATCTTCTGTGTCCACTGGCGTCTGAGGGAAAGGAAAACAGAAGGGAAATGCTTCAGTACACATAAGCTGCAAAGTAAATCAAGACAGGTAACACAACAGATTTAGTTTACCTTTTCATCCTTGTCATGTTCCTCACTGAAGAACCAGGCATACTGTACACAAAATAAAGAGAGAACAAAGACATAAGAGTTTAAAATCAGAAGATTTGATGTAAATATTAGCCAACTGCACGCTGTCTAAGTATGTTTTGGTGTTCATTTTCATATAATTACTATAACTTCATTCTCGATTATGTCCTCATTCTCAATGTTATACACCTTTATCAGTGATTTTAGTATCATTTCCAGCTCTGTTCATCATTCTGGACCCCTGTAATATTTATTATTATATTTTGTTATTTTTACGCAATCTGTGAATTAGTAGCATCATATTAGAATCATTGAATACAACATGTTATATTATATATTTACATGTATATTATAAAAAACATTGATTCCAAACTTTTGAAAAGTACTTATGTAGTTTTTAAGGCTCACATGCTGGATGAGAGTCTCGACAATCTTGTAGCGGTCAGGCATGTGGGTGACCATGTCCGTCATGTTGTCCTCTGATGTTCGTACAAGAGTGGGGCCAAATACCAGCGCCAGATTACGTGGCTCCATCTACATACAAATTGTAGGCCCAAATCAACAACCCAAAATTTTGTCAAATCCACTTCAAATCAAAGTGAAAGTTTGAAAGCAAAACTCTATGCAAATTGCAGCCTAAATTGTCACACACTTGATTCAAACCACCCTGAGTTATGAAATTTCAAATAGACTTTCTACACTGTTATCTGCAAAATGAACACAATATTCATTTTGCAAGATGGTTGCTGCTGCAGTTTTTAGCTATATAATAGATTATTGCCCATTTTCATGAGTAACACATAAACTTTCATTACGCTGTAGCTAAATTAGCCTCTTAGAACCAGTGCAAAACTAAAGAAGCAAATTAATTAAATATTATATAAGCATAAAGCTTCAACTAAGACCAACTCTCACACACTCCAGGTTAAAAGGAAACAGACATGTATACAGATGCACAAATATATACACAAATCAATACAAAATCTAAAGACATCTTTTGCTGACCTTGTTCTTCTCAGAGTGGTCTGCTACTGTCTTCAGGTGACCAATCAGAAACTTCAAAGTGTGGAAATAGTAATCTGGCAAATCGTGAATCTGCAGACAAAGAGGCCAAAGGAAGGATGTTAATGATTGATTGATTATGCGACAAAAGCAAATGTTGGACAAGTGCATATGGTTAATAAGTTAATTTAACTTCCGACAACATCCTACTTGGTGCACAACTCCAAGTTTTCTGGAATCAACTGCAACTCTTGACAAGAGTTGCCAGGTTAGGCACATACCTGCTAAATTGGGCAAAAGTTGGTTGGTTTTGGCAGGGCAAAGTGCTTTTGGGGGTGGACACAATTTGGGCTGCTTTGTCATTATTTTGGTAGGCTTTAAAAAGTATGTAAAATTAATAAACTGATACACTTTATAATGCAGCTGAAATCTGAATAGATAGGCCCACACATTCCATCAATTATCAAAACTTTGATTGGCACACATGTCACTTATGATTTTATGTTGATGTTTTTGAGTTTATGTTGATTGTTGTTTAAACTGTATGCATGAACTTGCCCTGGTTAGGCCATATATGTTGGATAACTTGGGCTAATAATGTGTAGTAAATGTACCTAGACTACTGTCATATCTGTTCCATTGTGCTGCGTAATTTTTACATAAAATGCACTACATTGATGCTTTAATGGGTCATGATTTTAGGTTTCTTGATTAATGACCGAATGATAATGATGGCTTATTGGTCAAAAGAATTCGCATCTCTAGATTAGAAGGTTAAGAAATGTAATAGGCAGAAAGGAAGCAGTGTATTAGCAGTGCATTAGTAAAGATGCCACAGTCATACCAGTTTCTTCAGGGTCTTCAGTCTGTCACTTGCATTCTCCATACGGTTGGCCTCAATGAAGTCATTGTATTTGTCTGAAAAAGAGAGAAAAGAAGAGAAAATCATGCACTAGCAACCAATGGGGAACAGACACACTGCAAATTACCCAAAAGCCTTGACACAGCAGTTTTCGTAACAATCTTCATAGACATAATGGACAAAGAATTTCCTCAGATATGATGGACAGTAATAAAGGTTTTTCTAAACGTCAGATACAGCGCACTACTAACTGGTCCTTTAATAGTTTAGCAGCGGCTGCTGTAATGCAGCGCTAATCAGATCCACCTGATTCACCTAAAAATGAGTCAATGTAAGGAAATGTTAGCAAAGGAAAAGAAGGTGTTTCCCAGTGAAAATGAATATTTTAGAAACAGTTTGATTAAAATAGAGGCAAATTATAAAATAAAAAATAAACCAACTAAAGCTAAATTGAAAAATGACATACAC
Organism: Pygocentrus nattereri; assembly: GCF_015220715.1. Lineage (NCBI taxonomy): Eukaryota > Metazoa > Chordata > Actinopteri > Characiformes > Serrasalmidae > Pygocentrus > Pygocentrus nattereri. Next base: position 16,202,559 of record NC_051224.1, on the reverse strand, counting down.
CTTGAATTTCACTGCTTGCTTTCATACTTTGGGCCTGTAGTGTCGGCTCTTCACAAAGGTAAAGTTCAACTGAGAAAAATGAACTAAGCTCTGCATATATTTAGGTGTCTATAATTCCTAACTTCTCACCGTCAGTGAAGAGGGGTTCAGGGAGTTTTCGGAAGAAAGACTTGAGCAGACTGCTCACCACGTTCAGGTCCTGCCACCGCTGGTGCAGGAAGAAGACAAGAAACATTACTGCCTGATGCAATTGAAAAATAAACAGTGTGAACAGATGAACAGTCTGATTGGGAACTGACTACTGAGCACTGAAGAAGCACTGCGCAGTATAGGTTGAATTCATCACTTGTATTTTTAGTTCATATTCATGAATGTATGCTGATATATAGTCCCTATGTATTCAAAATTTTCCAACTACACAATGGCAATTTGTCATAAATTTACCCTGGGTAGTTGCAGAAGTCATACATTTGCAACTCCAGTATACCCCATACAACCACTAAACTGTGTGATATAACTAAATAATTAAATGCATTTAGTTGTTTATTCATTTTCACTTCACTTCTTATGAATAACTGAAATTGGGGCTGTGGATACATTTACATTGATATTTTAAGTTTTTTTTCCAGAAGCCTAAGTCGGACCTGACTGCTTCAAACCATGAAAACGTGACAAGATGGCAAGTTTACTAAGACTAAACACTTTGAGATGAAAGCATTCCTTTATTAATACACTTGTTAAAGTGAGGCTTTCACAGTAGACATAAAATGCAATTTCAGCCTATTTTAGAAGATTTTAAAATATTTTAATTAAACTTGAATTGCACTTTGAATAAAATGTTTTTTATTTAATGACATTAATAAAAATATTGGCGTTGAAGTTGATTTCCACTCTGCTGGCACAATGACCAGTAGCAGTCCTGCAGAAAAGGGATTAAACTTCATTTTGGACAGCTGATTTTTTTACTGCATTATGTTATTTTATTTATATATTTTTTATTTTACTTAGCCATGATCTAATGATAGCTATTAATGTTACTGTGCTGTTAATTAACTGGCATAAAAAACAGGTTTTATTTGACACCTTGTGTGATGAGCTGTTTAGGGTCAGTTTCTGTCAGAATTTTGGCAGGCTTGGATCAATTTTGGACTTATCAGGCTGTGTTCGGGTTTGGACCAAAACTGAAGCCCGGCTTAAGCTCTAGTGTTTGTGAATCTCACCTCCTCTGCAGTGTTGATGTCACATCCCTTGTTGAGTTGCTCCTGTAAGCTGGACACTACAGCGTTGTTTCCTGGTACTCTGTAAATGCCTGTGTACTCCAGGCCCATCTCCTCCACGAGCCCACAGCAGATCTCCACAATCAAGGGAATGAACTACAAACACATACACAGACAGGACGGGTAAGGCTTGGCTCTCTAAAGGGCTGGTCTGCAGATGCACCAGCAGTTAAACACTGACCTTGGTACTGGCAGCAGGTTGGCAGTCTTCCAGGCGCACTCCGAAAGCTTTTGGCCCTGCCTTCTTCACCTTCTTCATGATGTTGATGCCCCATGGAGACTTGGGAGGACTACTTTCCTCTGAGAGAGAGAGAGAAGGGGGAGGAAAACAATAAATAACTAAGGAGGAGAGGAAGAAGGAAATATTTCTACATGAAATTAGGAACTTTGCTGACCTTTGGCCTCGTGTTTGGGAGAGCGTGGGGGTGCGCTGCTGTTATCGGCCTTGGTGAGCAGGAAGGGCATGCGTGGCACTCGAGGAGAGGAGTCTGGCTTATTGCCTGTTGGACTAAAAAAGGGGACAGAGAGACAACAACAAAGCATAAGACCCCACAGGATGTAACTAATGTTTGCAGATAAAAGCTAAAAATACTTTAAATGAATATTTAAATGGCACACATTACACTTACATTCTTCATGTATTTCACTTTCTCTTGAAGTCCATTTATAATAATTTATAACAATTTTTTAATGTACTGAAAACAGTTTTCATACCTTAGAATTAAACATGGTGTTTCTGGATATTGGCTGATATATGTAAATGACTTCTGTTCTGATGAACAGCCCTATGGCGTGCTTCATTCAAAACCAGTGTAGGCTGAAATGCATTGAATAAACTGTCAGATTTGGGCTGACATTCTGAAGAAAAAAGGAACGGCATCCACTGTTTCTGGGTGTGTGGATCCTTGGGAAGGCTGCATGATGCATGTGCTTCCCGACAGCCATGATAAGCACAACGTTTACTTGTTTTCCCATCTCTTCCACGCTAATGACTCTGCTACAGACTGTCTACAGTAACAACACTCTTCACAACCAAATCACTGCAATGTGAATGGGCTGGCTAAACGGCTGGCCATAAAGTCAATGTGTTCATAGGTAAGCTTAGTTTCCATATGTATGAGGATATGTTGGAACATTACCATTGTTTACATAATACATCTAACTTTTATGACAGAAATGTTCCCTATGATTGAGATAATGAGATAAGTAAATGTGACATACAGTATCTAAACCAACTATTCAGTTTGTAGCAGGCCCTGCTGTGAGACAACAGTATAATATTATCTAGACTCACCTCTGTTTCCTGTAATCATTCAGTTTCTTACTGATGAGAGCTTGGCGAGAGAAGCCCAAGTCCTACAAGAAACACATACACACAAGCAGATAGATCTTTCATGTTCTGTCCCATATCTGCCTAATCAGGTTATCACAAACACTGGTTTTGGTAGTAATCTCTCTCTTTCTGTCTTACCTCACTGTCGGTCTTGCTGCTCTCTCGGATTACTTTGATCCAGTCCAGCATGTCGTCCCGGTCCTCTGCCTGCAGCAGGTACTCACAGAAGTCCTGCGTGGTCAGCCGCAGTGCGTTCTTGCGTTTCGTCTCACTGTACGCGATGTCCACCAGGCAACCCCGGATGCTGATCGGCTGCTCATCCTCAGACCCACCCCCGAGGGCAGACCCCTTCAGCAGCGCCTCCCGTTTGTCTTTGTAGAGGTAGAGCGAATTACAGCGCAGCACCGAAAAGACCCGCCTCCACGGACGCATGGCACTGCCCACCTTCTGAGAGGTCAAAGTTCAAAGCACAGACAGGTGGACAGCCCAAGAATGGCAGAAAAATGAGAAGATGAAGAGAGGAAAGAAAAAAGAGAAAAGTCTCAAAATCAATGAGCCACAGTGAGACACACTACTGTTCAAAAGTTCTGAATGATTTATATTTAATAGGTGTTATTTAACATTATTCAATAACAACTTGTACAGCTCATACTGCGTAGATGTGAACAGTATAAACTAGATACTAAATGTTATAGATGTTATAAGATATAATGTTAGAAGATGTTTTATTCAACATTTTATTTAGTACTTTGCAAACAAGAACATCTATTTACCGTCTTTGTTTGTCAAATTATCTGCTTCATAATTCAATCACTTAAGTTCTGTAACTTTTTTCAGCTTTTTGCTTTCAAGTAATTTTTTTAAACCTGCATAGTATGTCATAGAATTTTAGAATCATTTATACATTTTCACTACCATCAAAAAATTATGAAATTAGTGTTTTCAATAGATTAAACCAATGTGGCTATGTTATTCCTATGCTATTTTGCATAATTCAAATAATTAGCAGCAAGCTGTAAATAAAAACAAAGAAATGTTAAATGTCCCCAGAACGATGAATGAAGCTGCAGAAACCATAATGACTAGAAAAGGTGCAGATATAAGAATACAGTTTATTTTCATTTAAAAATTCCTGCTGCTCAGTCGGTGAGTGCTTCCTTTCTCTCTCTCTCTCTCTCTCTCTCTCTCTCTCTCTCTCTCTCTCTATCTCTCTTTCTGTTTCTGTCTGTGTCTCTGTCTCACCTTGCCCTTCTCAGTGTGGATCTGTTTGTAGTGGAGCCAGCCTTCTCTCCTGACGTCACTGTAGCTGATGCTGCCCAGCTCCGAGGTAGAGTGCCGTTTAGAGCGAGCATCCTCAGTGGCCTTCAGACTTTCTAGAGACTTTACATACACACACACAAAAAGTTCAAACTCAAATACATGCAGATAATATTTGTATACCTTTGACTATTTGTACTGCACAAAATCTCAGCACATCTATTTAGACAGATGAACTCACCCCATCACCAAAGAAGCTCTTAACCCTCTTTGGCAATCTCCTGCAAAGAGACAGCGCAACAGAAATGAGGATACATTTATAGAATCACACAGTACAGTACATATCGTCACTGTCCATAAAAAAAAAAAACACCAAAAAACAAGTACCTCCAAAAAGGTAAATTTAAATGAGGTGACAAAAACCTTCTTTACTTTTAATGTCAATCTACAGAGATTTTATTCCAAGCATTTTGGAGCATTTCTATTGGTCCATTTATCATGAAATTTTCACACAGTGTAAAGGGGAGCTGCTGTGCTGATGCAAAAAACGACAAACAAAAAATGGAGAGACTTCTTTTTGTAGACTTTTCTTTTTGTCTTTTTAGACCTTGACGGTATATCTATGTAAAAGTTGTTACAGCAAATTTAATGCAAAGAAAACATCTGTCTATCTATTCTATCTACTAGTAGAATTTTTGGATCTGGTTACTTTCTATTTTATAGAAATAATTTTTTTGCATCATTAATTATATATTAGATTTTACCCAATTTCTCCTTAAACAAGGCCAATTATGGCCCTTATGATTTATCACATGATGCTGATAAGCTGGAAGGCCAAGTTTAGCACATGCTTCCTCCAAATCACATGAAGCTCCACCACATATTTTCTAATTGCGTGCTTGGAGGAAAATAATTCTGAAAACATCAGCTAACAGATGCCCTTGTTGGCTAGCCCTAGAAAAGGCTCATTCTCCTCACTCAGAGAGAGCGATGCCTATTCTGCTCTTTGGACTTGGCTATGGATGGCTGTGGCACCGCTAAAGATCAAACTGGTGACCTCCTATAGATAGGACCCATACTTGCTGCGCCTCTCAGAAGTCAAGCTGAGTAAGACATAATAATTCTGATCAATTGATTTTGATTGGTGCATTAACCCAAGACCTCCCACACATCCTGACGACTCACGAGAAAACTCGTCCATCATCCCTGAAGGTGTTGAGGCCCTCGTCACATGATTTGGAGCGTTCGGTGGTGATGGCCAACAGGTAGGAGGAGCGACGACTAGACTTAATGCTGCCTGCTCAAAGAGAGAGAGAGAGAGAGAGAGAGAGAGAGAGAGAGAGAGAGAGAGAGCATTAACTGCATTAGTTGTATGGAGATGGTTTAGGGTGCCAATGAGGAGAAAAGGGGTGGAGCAAGCCAAGGAGTGTTAAGGGGTTAAAGGACAGAAAAAGGAGACAGAAGGAGAGCGAGCAGGGTGACGGTGGATCCGTGTGGCTGGGGGTGGGATTTTGCTGTTTCAGAAGACCGGCAGAGCCATCGTTGAAGTCCAGAGACGGCCGTGGGGCACTGCAGAATGGCTGTCATGTACACATGCAGGAGAGCATGCAGAGATGCTTTACGACGGAGCTGACAGGGTCATGAATGCACATCTAATGCATGCAAAAGTCTTCTGAAGGTTGGGATGGAGAGCATACATGTAGATTCAAAGTAGAGTGCGCATGCTTTACGTCAGTGGGACTTTTGCTAATCTGTGTGGAAACCCTACCGTACAGTATCAGTCAAATGTTTGGCCACACCTTCTAATGGAAGGGTCCTTATTTTTATACATTTTAGGCATCAAAAATGTGAAATAACACAAAAAAAAATTCGCAGCTTTTTATGTGTCACCAATTTGCATTTGGAATAAGGAACATAAGTGACAGACTGTAACGCTACTCTGAATAAACAGGCCCTAACAAACATTTTATATATAGTTATATAGAATAAATAATAGTTTAATATAATAGTTACATGTGTATTAATACAATTATGAATCATGTACTAGTGATATACCACTAATCAATCATTATTTTAAATCATAGAACATTAATTAGAATAAAGCATGAATAAATAATTAAATAATTATTTAGTTATTTCACTCTCAAATTCAAAAATTATACTTAAAATATTAGGCATTTAATTAGATGCACAAAAATAATTAATATTCATCATGAAAAATAATTACTAGTAATTGGTAATCTACGTCCTGTTTAAATGATTTGGTAGTTATCATTTGGCCACTTATCCATAATGCTTAGTTAATCGTTATTAAGTGGTTAATATATACATTTTACACATTAATAATCATTTTTTTACAGTGCTTTAATTATCTGCATGTCTCTGAGTTAATGGTTAATTCTTCAAATGGTAGCATTTAATAATGCATAAGTAAGTAGTTGCTATTTATAGGGGCCAATTCTTTTATAGTGTTAGCAACTTTTACACATTGATAGAAAACACAGTAGCACAGATTCTACATGCTGACATGTTTCAGTCTGGATCATGTGGACATGCATATGCCTTAACTTTTTACTTAGTCATGATCTAATAATAGCTATTATTGTAACTGTGCTGTAAATTAACTGGCATCATCATTAAAAAAACAGGTTTTACTTGACACCTGGTGTGACAAAGAGCTGTTTAGGGTCAGTTTCTGTCAGAATTTCATCAGGCTTGGATCAATTTTGGACTTATCAGGCTGTGTTCGACAGTGTCGAGTCTAGTCTTCACCTTCGTGCCGAAGACAGGAAGACATGGATAAGCACTGTTTAGCTACTATACTGCTCTTAATTAGAAGAGTTAACATTAGAACAGATCGACACTGGACAATTTTTATTCCAGGCTGAAAAATCTAAGGGCCAGAGGGCTGAGCATTACGAGTCACGGAGCGCTACTGGTAGCCAAACCATTTGCATTTAAACACAAGTTAAAAATATATTATGCTATGAAAACGGAGTGGCAAACTTTTTGACTGGTACTATTCCTTTCTGTCTCAAAAAATGACTGTATTTCAGTGACGTGCGTGTTTGTGTTTCTCTGCGTTGCGTCTCTTTCTACCGGACTCACTGCAGTCGTGGGAGAAGAGTCGGCTGAGAGGGAAGGTGAAGGTGGGGGATGCCGGGCTGGTGGCCACAGCGGGGGCCGATTTAAGCCCACTGGACACGACGGAGGAGGCGGGGACGTGACACGCCCGCAAATCTGCACCCGGACTGGTCGGTTCATCTGTGGGAGCAGCAAAAGGAGAGAAGGGAGAAAAAAGAGGGGAAAAGAAAGGAGGAAAGGAGGTAAGGAGAAGAGAGAAGCAGAAACAGAGTGGAGGAAAAGGAAGAGGGATAAAGTTAACAGGAGAGGCAGGGAGGAGTAGAGAAATAGGGACAGAGCGAAGGTTACAGGAAAAGCCAAAGGGTGTTGGAGAGTTACTCTAAATGGATTTAGACACACATATTTTCTCTTTGTCTTTCACACAGAGACACTGTAGAAATGAATACAGCATTTTGTAAATGGTATTTTTCGTAACAGCACACAAACACAATGAAAAATGAAAGGTAAGAAAGGAAGAAAAAACATGAAACGCCCTCCAACGTTTTAAAATAAACTGATCTTGCATACTGAGGTGTGTAGAATGCAAACAAAGTCATTCAGTGGTTTGATGTAAAATGCTCTGTTCTTGAGAAACTTACAGAGTCAGAACTGTTCACAGTGGTGGTGATAGGAACCCAACGTCTGAAGAGTTTAATTCCTCTAAAACAGAGTTGCCCAAAATAGGGATTCTTTCTTTCATTTTTTTCATTCATTCATTCTCTTTTTTCTGTATCTGTTCCTTCTCTTATTCTCCTGTTACAACACATCATTTCTTTCTTTCTTCCTTTCTTTCTTGCTTTCTGTCCCTTCTCTTATTCCCAACACTATCTTTCTCGTATTCCAGCATGAAATGTCCCACCTGTGAAACACGGTGGTGGTAGTATCATGGCTTGGGCCTGTTTTTCTGCATCTCAGCCAGAACAGCTTGTCATAACTAATTGAACAATAAACTCCTTTATACCAGCAAAATAAAGGAAAATGTCAGGACATCCATCCGTAAGCTGAAACTCAAGAGAGCATGAGTCATGCAGCAAGACAACGACCGTAAGCACACAAGTTGTTCTACCAAAGAATGGTTAAAGAAGAATAAAGCTGATGTTAAAGAATGGCCAAGTCAAATTCCTGAAATGTTGCAGAAGGACCTGAAGCCACTGTTCATGGGAGGAAACCCACCAACATAACAGAGTTGAAGCAGTTTTGTATGGAGGGCTAAAATTCCGCCAATCACCAGTTACCAGAAACGTTTAGTAGCAGTTATTGCTGCATAAGGGTGTCACATCAGATACCGAATGCAAAGGTTTGCAGACTTACTACTACTGCTACTCACAGATTTGTAATATTAGATCATTTTCATCAACAAATAAATTACTAAGTTGCATTATTTTTGTCTCATTTGTTTGATTTTGTTCTCTTTATCTACTTTTAAGACTTAAAAAACTTTATAAAAAAAACTGATGAAATTTTAGGCCATATTTATGCAGAAATACACACACAATTCTAAAGGGCTCACAAACTAAGCACCACTGCATAGCACAACATTTCAAAACACAATTTGAAACCTAACTACCTTCTGTATTTGTATATATGTCATTTTCTTGGAGCCTTGGACCACAACACACATTGCACCATGGTCCCCAATACAAAAAGTTTGGGCGCCCCTGCTCTACATCACAGAAAGCTTCTACATGAAATGGTTCTGAAAATGCTGCTTGATGCCTGAGACACTGTTTTACAATAGTTCTGAGAGAAGAGTTTGGCTTGAACCATTTTCTTTTAATCCATTCATGTTGTAGAGGTATATGCTAGGCATTGCAAGGACAAATAGCCCCTAAAGAAAGTGTATTTTTCCAGATTTTGCCACTAATTTACCATCAGCAACACTAGAAATTCAGAGGACACATGTACCTTCAATGGTCATAAAACGCCTATATTTGTGCTGTAGATGCCACAACGCCAGGTTGCTATCACCACCACTGTAAAGAAATCTGAGGAATATTTCTCTACAATGCAGCATTTCACATCAGACCACTCTGAATGAGTCTGTTCACACCTCAACAACTGACTTACTTTGCAATTTTGAAAAATCAACGGTGTTTCCCTTAAAAAAACAAATAATTGGTGAAGAGAAATTAAACAAAACAGCTTCCACTCATACCTGAGTCTTCGACCTCCATGAGAAACATACTGGATGTGGAAATGAGATGTGTGAGTTCTTTTTGTATTAACTGTAGGTTTCAGTTCTTTTCTGAAGGCATCAGTGCATGTGTGTGTGTGTGACTTTCAAGCAGCAAAAAGGTAACTGCTTTCAGTTTTAACACCAGTGACTTCCTTCACATTTAACTCCGTTATTTCACATTTGATTCAATATATAAAAACCCTGCCTTGAGGCTTTTTTCAGAGGCATGAAACACCTGATGAAAAGCAGTGTCTCATCTCAAATTCACCCCCCACAACCCAAACCCAACACAAATGCCTCTTTATGCTTGGGTGACAATGCCCTCTTACACCTTCACTGATTGCTTCTGCTTTCAGTTCCTCCAGGACCTCTACAGCAGGGAAAATCAGCTCTGAGGCTCACAGAGGACAAGCTTGTGTTTACTCTTCATTGGCACAACATCCTTCCCACATTCTCCCAGCAAAGCGGCCGGTTCAGAGAAGACAGTCAGATTAACACTTGAGACGTCTCAGCAACAACAGCAGTACTGTTCCACACCAGCAGGTGGGAGCAGCACACTGCCATTAATACATACAGTACAATCAGAGAAGTGTTCCTGGTACACAGGGTGTTTTCTCACTAATTGTGGTCTCTCTCTCTCTCTCTCTCTCTCTCTCTTTTCCTTTCTGTTTTAAATTGTTTCCACAACGGCCCAAACCACACCACCCCGTGAGGCACTTTGGGCTGTTTTAGGTGCTATACAAATAAAGCCAAATAAAGCCTCTTCATCTAGTCATTTAACAGAATGTCTAATCAATACAGAGCAACTAAATGTGCCACCTGTGGAAGCCAAAGCGAAACAAAGCACCTGGAGATGTGCAAGATTCTATATTTCAAGAGACACAAGTTGCACCATATCAGGATACATACATAAACAGTACAAATAAAGAGGAGAATGAATTAAGCTTGGCTCACTTTTTAACGTCAGTGAACGAGCAACTCTGAGGTTAAGGGTAGACGACTGAACAGAAACAACACAGTGATTCAGAAATGAAGTGGAATGAGTGCAGAAAGGAGTACACTCAGGTGGGCTCTTCACCTTCTTCCTATTGCCTGTTTATTCTGTCAGACCACCCCGTGTTTTACAACATCCTCAGTGCTTGTGTTCTTTTTATATACCTTCCGTTCCCCTCGCTTCTCTCTCATCTCTGCCCGCTCCATCTCTCTCATTCCCTCGCTCGATTTCTGACCCCCTTCATCTGTTTTGATTTCCCTTATTTTCATCTTCAGCAGGTGGACATCTCCACACTTCCTTCCTTCATTTTATTCTCATTTTCTAACACTTTCTATTTTTCTTTGTCTGTTTCTTTCGTTCGTTCGTTCGTTCTGTGCTCTAATCCCTTTGGTGCTCAAATAATTCAGTGATTTTTGAGGTGATGATTCAGATGATTTTATCCTATGTGAGAACAGGAACATGAAGATAGAATCTTTCTGTCCTTTCTCTTATTCCCCCTTCCCAATGCTTTCTTTCTTTCTGTACCTTCTTTTTCTCCTTTCCAGCACCTCCTTCCTTCCTGCCCTCCTTCCCATTCTTATTCTCTTTTCCCAGCACTGCTTCTTTTTGTTTGCTCATTTCTTGCTGTTCCTTATGTTTTTCCTTTCACAAAACTTTCTTTCTTATTGTGATTTCCCTACACTGTTTGTTTGCTTGTTTCTTTCTTTTTGTCCCTTTTCTTTCTTTCTTTCTTCCGTTCTTTCTATGTTCCTCTCCCTTCTTTTACTCTCCTTTCCCAACACTTTCTTTCTTTCTTCCCTCCTTCTACGCCCCTGTCTCTCTCTCTCTTTCTTTCATCTCAACACTCTGTTAACTTTCTGCAGATGCACAATCCTTTCATACTCGCTTCTGGAGGTGGACAAGGAGCCAGAGCACAGTGTAATCATTCCCAAACTCTCTCTCTCTCTCTGCCTCTTCTCTTCTCTTCTCTTCTCTTCTCTCTCTCTCTGCCTCTTCTCTTCTTTCTCTCTTCTAATAAATCTATCTCTTCTCTTCTCATGCCTGTCTTTCTCTGTCTGTCTCTCTCATATCTTCTTCATTTCTCTCTCTTTTGCACTGTCTCTCTCTCTCTCTCTCTCTCTCTCTCTCTCTCGTGGAGCAGGCGCGGAAACATTCCCAATCTGGGATGTAGAATTTGGGCCTGTTTTCCAGCCACTGGCAGAAATAGCTGCACTGTGGGTTTAACAAAGGCGCTTATTACTGCAGCCAGATCTCTCTCTCTCTCTCTCTCTCTCTCTCACACACACACACACACACACACACAAGCAGAGAGATATGGAAAGGCTGCATCATTAACGTACAGATCGCTTACTTTACAACTTTATCTTCACATTTCTCATTGTACTTTTTAAAACTCATTAACAGAGGGACACTGAAACAAGGAGACACTGGACATGAAGGAAAACTGTTTCACAACAGAATAAGACAAGCTGGAAGTGGATAGGAAGGAGAGCAGGGTTGATGGAAAGTGGAGAGAGGGACAGGGGGACAGGGAGTGCACGAGAACAAAGACACATCAGAGGTTTGTGAGGGACATGGTTCATGGGTCCTCCTGTATCTGACTATGGCTGAATTTGTATGCATGTGTGTGTGAAGTGTGAGTATGAAGACCCCCTCCTCTTTCAAGGCAAGACACAATGGCACTATTGAGGGCAGAAAGAGCTGAGTGTGTTGATTGTGTCCGGTTATGTGTATGTGTTTCACCCCACACCCCAAAAACCCCAGTGCCCCACCCCCTCTTCCACTTTCTGCTCCCTTTTCCCTCGCACCCCATTCCTCCATGCCACACTAATAGAGCCGACTAGTACAGCCCCTTATCTCCAAATTATACATGAAAACACACAGATTTATTAAATATTCATGTAGGCCCCCTAGTGGCCAGAATGGAAATCAATTAGTATACTTTATCAGTTTGATCAAATTGATTATTTTGCCCCTATAACTCTGTTATCAGATTAACTAGTTAAAGATGAACTGATTAACCGTGAAAAGGAGATAACTATTAATTAGAGAGGGCACAATACCTCTATACCGATATGGAATCATTCATTCATTCATGTATCATCCAATATAAATGAGTGAATCTTTTAGCTCTCAAACTATGAATGATGATTCATCAGTGTCTGAAAAATGAAATTAAGAACAATTCGATTCAACTTGACGCATTAAACAGAAGTTCGATTTGGTGATTTGACTCAGTGATTCAAACTTCAAGAAACATTAAAATGCATTGCAATTACCAAAAAATCAGCTGATCTTAGTGATATAACAAGATCTAGAAGCTGATATAATGCTTCAAGTAGAGGGAACATTTTGCTGTTGTTAGATCAAAACCTTGTATCTCCAAAATAATAACTTTACAGGAGAAGGAAAAAAAACATTATTTACTTTTAATGTAAGTCAATCTAACTGAATGAAATCTAACTAAATGACTTTTATCCAAGTCATATTGGGCAGGTTTTTGGTCCATTCATCATGAAATTTACATACAACGTAGAGAGTAACAGGTATTTTTTTCAAATGATGTCAAAAACTGAAAAACGAGAAAAAATGGAGACACAAGGTTTTGTCCGGACAGCAGCGATTTGCAACATCTACACATTGCTGGTGATTTTTCTAAGTCATCAGTTCTTTCTTTTTTTACTTTCTTTCTTTTTCCTTTATCTAATTTTCTTACAAAATTTTCTTCCCCTTCTTATTCTCGATTTCCAACACTTTATCTTTGTTTCTTTCTTTCTGTCTCTTCTCTTTTTCCTTTCCCAACACTCTTTCTTTCTTTCTTTCTTTCTTTCTTTCTTTCTTTCTTTCTTTCTGTGTTCTAATCCTTTTGGTTAAATAACTCTAAACAATTTCTGATGATTTTATCCTATGTGAGAACAGGAAAAAGAAGATAGCAACAAGATAATAATATATTCGGATAATACCAAGATGAGAAAGTGCTATAAACTTTTAGAAAAAAGGGTCCAACTGTGTACCTTAATAATTATTTTCCAGGGTAAATGCATGTAAAAAAACTTTTAAAATAATAATAATAATAAAAAAAACATATATCTGAAATAAAATGTTATACAATTATGTTTAAAGTATTGAAGACGTACCCTTGAGGGTACTACCCCAGTGACAAGCCACCTGTTTTTTCTAGGGCGTTTAGAGGTGGGTGATATGAACTTGAATTTCGACAGTGATATTTTCCAATTCTTGAGAAGGATAGCTGAGAAACCTGATCATAGCTATATTTATAACCACTGGTTACAAAACCCACTGTGCTTTATCATCACTTTATCATCACTCATACCAAAATGGAATATATAGGAATATTTTATATCAATACTTTATAACAATATTTTATATTAATATAATGGATATAATAATCAGCAACATTGCAGTGTAATGCATCTTCAAATGGACAGTGTTGCAGCAAATCCAGCGGCAGTTACATGTATATAGTCTAAAGTCAACAGCTGGTACAGTTCCAGATTTTGCAGCCTAACTAAGTACAGAACTATAGTTCAGGCTCTGTAAGCAGAGCAAAGACACTGAGTATATCAGAACTCAGCTTCTACAGAGATGGCCAAATGGCCTTCTCTCTAAGCCTCGAGTGGGCAATTTCTGTCCTACGGTTAAAGATGAAGTACTGTTTATGCCTGCAAAGAATATGAACCTGTTGACATTAACAGCCCTCATTCAGCTCAACCACTGCTCAAAGTTAGTGCCCTCAGCATTTCTGTGCTATTCTCTGTTCCATTAAGGAGAACCCAAAAAACAAAGCCAACAAAATCTGCCTGCTCAGGAAATAACTTCAGTGCTTCAGAGTTCACATAGCCATGTAATTAAGAACCACTGTATTAGGAAATCAGAAGTGCAGATACATCAGACTGGGGACACGTTTGGCTGGTTTTGTAGGCATGGATTAAGGCTGGGCTCAATGTCAGTTAGCAATTCTATTTAGGACGGTCTATGTCTGTGAATCTGGAGTACATTCATTCATGCAAAGCAGGCTGCTGAAGATCAGGATAAATCCACGCTCCACTGATTTGGCCCAGTATTTGCAAACAGAGCAAAGCGCTGGTTCACATCAGTATGTCAGTAGTGGCACTGTGGTTAAACATACTCTATCAACACACATGCTCTCCTGTGTCCTCTCTGAACATCTTCAGATTTACAGATAGCAGAACAGCATCCAAACACTCAGTTACCCAACTGCCCACAGATCAGATTAGAGTGTGTGTGTGTGTGTGTGTATGTGTGTGTGTATGTGTGTGTGTGTTCTCTGTTGGCTCATTCTCAGCGCTCCAACATGCCCCAGCTTGCAAACATGAATGCTTGTAGATGTTTCTATATTATCTATGCATGCACCTCTATCTCTACTTTTCAACATCAGTTTTTAAATATCCTTTACTTTGATACTAGGGGTGTAATGATGTGATGTGTTGCGTTTTGCGCTTCTCACAAACATGTCTATTGTAGTTTTCACTATATGATATGTATTATGTTGTTTACAATACAATTTTACCATATGATATGTATTGTGGTTCTTTACAGGTACTCAAATATACTTTTTGTGGTATATAGATATCACTGTTGTATAGATATCTCCAAAATGGTAACTTTACAGGAAAAGGAAAAAACCTCCTTCACTCTTAATGTCCTTTCTTCATGAAATTTACAAGCGTAAAATGTACAGAGCAACAGGTATTTTCAGATCATGTCAAAAACGAAAAAATGACAAAAAATGGAGATACGAGGTTTTGTTCTGACAACAGCGATATATAATATACTGTGTTTTTTATGATACATATCCATATTGTGTTTTTTACAGTCACTTGACTATCAAAATGAGTCAGTTGTCAGGTTCTGATATGTACAATGTTGTTTATGACATTGCATGAATTGTGGTTTTCGCAATGCTGGATGTACTGTAGTTTTTATGATACAGTAAGTATTATGGATTTTATGATATGATTTGTATTGTGCTTTTGTCACTATGATCTCCTGTGGTTTTCATGATATGATATGTAGTTGCATTTTTTTGCACCATGGTAAAACTCAATGCAAGCATTTGAATTAAAAATTTTAATTAATTTTGATCGAATTGCCGAGACTACAGTACCTGGTGAAGCATAATCAGCTTGTTATCCTCCTCACCTGCCAAACCATTTGTTAGCTGAGCAATTCATTCCTTGTAATGATGATCTAAAGACAGTTACTGCAATAAGATATTCAGCTTCCTGTGACTAACATCTGTCTTCTATCTGCATTTGCCAGCTGCAGGAACCCACATAAACAAAAACAACCCTATCCAAAATGTCCTCACCAAAGCAGTAGTAGTTCCCTCCACCTTCAAGATACAAAATCAGAAGGGAGTTTCCTTAGTTCAGGGGTCGGCAACATGCGGCTTTTTCACTGCCCTGTTGCGGCTCCACAACAGAATTCGACTTTTAGGTAAAACTAAAATAACTAAAACCAAAAAACTAAACTTCCTTTGCAGTAAAATAAAGCTCTGCTGATCATTCTAAAACAGTTTTAACAATAAATGAACGCTGGAGTTAATGTATAACTGCTATTTCACCTTTAACGCTGAAGATGTCATGCAGATGTGCTGACTACAATGCAGACAACAATCTTGCCTAGCCTAGTAGTTAACAAAAAAGCAAAGAGAAACATTTAAGATGAAGATGGACAATTTGGAGACAAATGGACTTATTCGCATTTATAGTCATTCCAGCTGGTTTCCTGATATGTTTAATCTGCCACGAGAAACTGTCAAACACTAAAAAGTCGTGAGGTTGAAGTCGCTTCTCATTCACCAGCTTCTTGTTCTAATTTTCCCGCTCCACTTTAAATGGTACAGCAGGTACATTCTGCCGCCTCAGGTACCCTTTAAGGTGGAGCGGGAAAATTAGAACAAGAAGCTGGCGAATGAGAAGCTGCATTCAGCCTCGTAAAGAAAAAATCAAAAATCGAAAATGGACCTATAGATGAGCTAAAGCTTAAAACAGAGCAAATACATTTTTTTATATTATATTTTTGTCTGTACAAGTACATTAGCACATACTGAGACATATTTATGGCCAAAGTGTAAATGGACATAAAATGTTGTAGCTCCCAAGTTGATTTTTGTTGAAAGGACAAAATAGCTCTTCTTAACATTTTGGTTGCCGACCTCTGGCCTAGTCTTTAAAATCAGAGCATCTTACTCTGTATACTTCTGCAGCACTACTGAAGGAGGCAAGTAGACATATTTACTACAAATGTACTGATTACTCAGTGGTTACATTTCTGATTTAGGCCAGTGTCCTTTTACAACAGTCACAGGCTCCAGGTACAGTCCTCTGCACTGTGTTATGCAGGTATGTGTTAGCCAAAGCAGTTGTAAGCTGTGCTGCAGGGCATTGTAGCTTGTCCTATGCGTTTGTCTGCACTGGGTGTGTGTTTAAAGCTAAATGAAGCAGGCTGTACCTCCACACGTAAGGTTCAGGCTCCTCTGGCTCTTTGTGTATTCATGCTAACAGTTAGTAACACCAGAAGAGTGACTCGCACGACGAGGAAGAAAAAAAAAAAAACACACGAAGTGTTTTTACATTAAGACAGAATAAGTGTCTTTTAAGCTTGGCAAACTTCGGCCATGCTTGTGAGTCAGCTTATCTGTGCCAGACTGTGTACATTCATAACATTGTTGTGTTCTCGAAGGGAGGCGAAGAGGTTTGCGGTCCTCACACCGTGTTGAGTGTGTGCATGCACGCACACCTGATGGAGCGTGTCTATCTGCAGCTTTTATTTCCTCTGTTTTGAATGCTTCGCATTTGCCAGCCATTTTATTTCCAAAACTCCTTCTACTCTTGCACTCCTCTTTAGTAACAGGCATGCTGGGACATGTTCGTGGCAAGCTACAGGCTAAAGCAAACACACATACACATACGTTCTGCCCCTTGCTCTGTTCATACGCCTACACTGATCAGCTGAATTCACTCGTAGAAGATGAGGTAGTACTGTCATTTTCTACGCTACTCAAATGTAATTACCTTAGTATCGGGGGTGGGAATCTCGAGGCACCAGGGCCCGTGCGATATATCAGCCAGCGGTTATGAATATAATTAGAACCTTTTGGTATCGGCACCACCGGTACTTCATCTCCCCGTAATAGGGCAAAGGAGATGCTCAATATAAGGCAATCACTGTTTAAAGAATCAGGAGAGGGAAATAATACGTTGCATGTGCTGTAAAATAATTAGTTAATTTGAATAATTAATTCAGGTCTGAAATTTTTCGTCATGTCAAACGCACAGCCTCATAAAGAAGAGCTGGCTATATATTTATGTCATAAATGCTAATTCAGGATTACACTGATGAACATATGATTACAATAGTAGATAAATCACATACATCCTTCACCAAGTTTAGACTGAGTTCTCTTTGAATGCTCTTTCAACGCGCTCAGTTGTCAGATTCATCCCCTTGGGGAAGGGGTCCAAAGCAAACCTGATGTTACAAAAATGTTTTTCTGCACATTGTGCGCAATTAAACGCTTCCACCAGAGAGGTCTGCCAATCTCCACATCTTACATAGTGCAGCTTCAACTATATGACAGGAATACAGGCTGAAATAAAAGTGAAATCTATCATATAAATAGAACATTTAAACAGCTGCTATTATCGGTTGTCTGAATGTTTAGCCCTCTAAAATGTTCAACCCCCTTATAAATTATCCTACTCTCTTAAACAAGATGAGATGATTCTTCAAGGGTTCTTTAGTAAAGAAAATGGTTCTATAAAGAACCATGAATGCTCAAAGAACCCTTTCATCATGCAAAGGGTTCTTTGAGCATTCTTGGTTCTTTTTCCTTTTCAAAAAGGTTCTACATAGAACCATCTACAACACATTCTTCATCAATCTGAAGAACGCTTTCATAATCCAAAGAACCCCTTAATCTTGCAAAGCAAGTATTCATGTTAAGGGTGTAGTTTAAAGGTTCTGAGTGCATTTCTATTTGCAGAGCATATATAAAAATCTGATTTAAAATAAGGACATTTTGTGAATTGATTCAGGATTTTTTATGAGAGAATTGCGATGCATCTAAGAAACAAATCACTTTTCCCATCCCTACTAATTATGTGCTTATTTAAAAAGTGAATTAGACAGAAAATTACTAGTGATGTAATTGATAGGTATCAGTTTAACGCTACGATCAGCAGAAAATGCTATCAAATAGTTTCTTGGTGCAAAACAAGACATTACATACTACACAGTCACTTTTCATGAAATTCCATTCTATGTGAACACAAATGTGACATAAGCGTGGGTAAATATGACAATATGTGCTAAATTATGCCACAATATGTTTCCTTAAGCATATTGTGGATAGCATCAGTACTTAAAAAGCACTGACAAACGGCCTGTTTCAACAATCAAAGCATAATTCGTCCTGTTTAATTATATTTGGTGCAGTGTAGCCTATTTCAATGAGCTACATTAAATTACACAATCCTTTTGTTATTGCGAGTGATAACTGCTACTTCTAAGGGTTAACTATTAGCAAATATCTTTAACAGGTCTGATGAGTTTCTCACGAGCTTTCAGTGATCTTCAAGCCTTCCACTTCCGTAAAACAGAATCTGGATGTACTTGTTACCTTAATTTCTTGTTGGTGTTTAAAAATTTCAGTGATAAAGGCCGGAAGAATGTCGAAGGCTGGTGAGTCTGATTCAGCCACAGTTCATCACCGTGGCAGACCCAACTCTTACCCAACACAAGTAAACACAAACATATGCCCATACAGGTATACAGACAGAGGAAATGAACAGCAGGGCCAGCGGGGTTGTGAGCTGTTATGGCCGAGTCATTCTCCAGCATTCCCCTCAGTCTAATTTTAAGTGTCTGGCCACTTCATCAGCTTTTCCTGCAACTATGTGCCAAAGAAATGTACACTCGTGAGTGTCCGTCTGTGTGCTTTTACAATGAGTCGTACAGCACAACTAAGCTCAGAAGTATCAGTAATTTCGCTCCATGGTGAAAGACAAATTGCCATATAAATAGAATTGAAATATAAGCTGTTTCTCTGCCTGGGAGAGAAATGAAGTGCACTGAAGTAGGAAGAGTTAAGAGGACATATAAAATAACATCAAGGCATGGGGGATGATAATGAAATGGAGTGGATATACACAGATATAAAAGAGTGGAGAGATATATAAGAACAGAAGTGCAGGTGGAGGAAAAGATGTTGGCAACCTCGTATCTCTGAAACAATAACAACGGCAGATTGAAAAAAAAATGTTGTTAAATGTTGTTATTCAGACTTTGCAGTCATTCAGAGCGGATTGATATGAAATGGTTTATCATAGAGAAGCTCATCAACTCAGATTTAGTCATAAATCACAGATAGTGGCAGTGATGGGAACCAGGGGTTGTCATGTTTACAATATAACCAATTTATTATACAAAATGACCAGTGAACCTACACGTGTCTCTTTACTGCCTTTCCAATGCCCTGAATGTAGCCTTTCACTATGTATGTATTAAAAAATATATGTTTTGTCTTAAAAAAAATAAATCTTGTCTTAAAACTACAAAAAAACAATATTGCGGGGATCAGCCTGGATTCAGCTTGAGTGGCTTAAGAGAAGTTTTAGGGATATATTTACAGAAAAAAATTGGGCTATTTGGGTGACTACTGAGTTTTAGAGTTTATTAGCAATGCTAGCCCTGCAGATCCAGTTTAACAAAATTTGAACTCCAAACATGTCTTGGCTCATCAACTACATCTAGGTTAAGTGTAAAACTGGGGACATTTGATTGAAAGATTTTAGTGCAAACATAATTCTTAATTTCTATTGTTCCATTTATTGTGAACCTACAATGTATAGAGCAGCTGGTATTTTCAAATGATATGCTAAAAAACAACAACAAAAATAACAAAAAAAAACAGAGTTACGAGGTTTTAATATGAAAAGCATAAGATAAGAATTAGCTGGGAACAAATAAATGGAGGATGACTTTTGGAAGAGGAAGTGCAGCAGGTAAAGAAGAAGAGAAGCTCACCAATAAAGGGGATAGAGGCCAGTGAGTCATCCTCCACAGATAGTGGTGCTAGATTACCATTGGCGCGTCGCTGGGAGATGGAACTCTCGGCTTTTGGTGGGGCTTCCGTGGGGTCAGACGTGAAAAGCAGTGGGTCGCTGTCGTCAAGAGCCAAGGCATAATGTGGGTGACGGTTTGTGTTGCCACCTCTTCGCCCCATTGGTGGCTTCTGTCTTAGCACCACTTCCTGTACCTGCGCTTGCACCTCTTCCGTTTCCCCACCCCCTCTTTCATGATTGGTTGGTCGGTGAGTTCTGTCCTGCCCTTCAGGGGGCGTGGGTGTGGCAGAGCTGGTAGGGGGGGCAGGGGATGGGGCAGGAGGCGGGGCTACACCCTCCGGAGGGCTGGTCTTGGGTGTGGGTGTCCAGCTGAGGTGAGGGCCCGTGTAGGACGGGTCCCGGAAGGAGTGGGCCTGCTGCAGTATGCGTCCTGTTTTGCGGTTGAAGGAAGGGCTGTAGCTGCGGTAGCCCATAGACATGGGCTGTTCATCCAGGCTCTGGCAGGATGGTAGGCGGCGGGTCTGAGGCACAGCCTGCTGTGGTTGAGAGGCCTGCATGGAGTGCTGGGGCAAGTGTGTGAGGTTTTGGTGCTGAGGTGTGTGTTGCATCCGGTGCTGCTCATGTGGAGCCAAATGTTGTTGGGATGCCTGAGCACGCCGGACAGTAGGGGGTGTCTGTGCTGGGCTGTAGTGGCCACCTTGTCTCTGGAAAGCCTCAGCCCTGGATTGGGGCTGCTGGCTACCCCAGGCTGGCCTCTCCTGATGTGGAGAGAACACACTGGGAGCTCGGTCCAGAGCCTCTAGCGAGCGTCCTGAATGTCCGTACCGAGTTCTGAGAAGGTTTTCGGATCTTGCACGGTTATAAGCCAAAACAGCGTTCTCTCCCTGCCAGTGGGTGCGGGGCCCAGACCCTGGCTGCTGCAAGTGAAGCAGGGTATCCTGAGAGGCGCTGTGGGGGAAATCTGCCCTCTGGGCCCGTCTTGTCCGGTTCAGCTCCCCTAGACGGTCCTGCGAAAAGCTGCGCTGCCGTGGGTGCAGCGAGCGGACACTGGGGCGTTCCCGCTCCCGCTCGCTTATCTGGCTGTAGTACCACTTGCTAAGGGCTTGTTGGGTGCGTTCATTGCGGCTGGATGGGGGTGTAGGAGTAGTCTGTGGTGGGCTTCTCCATCCCGATGCAGGAGCAACACCTTGGTTACCATAGTGATCGTGGTGCAGCGGGCTTGCTAAGGCCCCCCCTGAGGAAGAAGATGACGAATAAGAGCGTCCCCTCATCTGTCCCACCGCCTGCTGGGTCCTCTCAGTCATGCCGTACCGAATCTCCTCTGTCCGGTGGGCAGGGCTACTGTGGCCCCCTGGGTCACAGCCACGTCCCTCTGCAGCCCAGACAGTCCCAGGAGGAGGGACAGTGGTCCGGTTGTCAAGCGGTGGTGAGGGGCCAGAGGAGGAGGAGCCGGGCCAGCGGCTCCAGTTGTCCAGTTGGTTCTGCCCCATTTGGACTCGAGAAGGAACAGGGCAGGAGGTATGACTTGGGGGAGGCTGGGATTTAGAGCGTGGGGGGTAGCAGAGAGGAGGTGGCGGTGGAAGATTCTGGGCCCCTCCTTTAAACGGCTGGTTCCCTCTCAGGTAGGCATCTTGTGAGTACGCCTGAAATAGAGAAAGAGAAATAAAGAGTTAAAGGAACAGGAAAAACACTATCATTCAAAAGTCTGGATTTACTTCTGACATTTATTGTACATCAGGTGTTTTTCAATGATCAATGATGAACTGTAATAAGCTGATCGATGGACAATCATCAGTCAAACCTCTTTGTTGATGCTATACAGCTTTTCATTGTAGAATCATATATAGCTCTGTACCTTTCTGTGCAGATATATATACACTTGCAAGTGTAGAATCATTTAATGTATGTACAGTTGGATGAAAAGTCTGAGACCACTCATTTGCATTCTTTTTTAACTTAATACAACTCGTTTAATAAATAATTCTCACTCTTTTTTTTGTTTGAAATAGTTCAAAATAAACAATCCCAGGTGTACAGGGTTCCCCCCCACCTCCATATCTACAACCAGGCTGGCTTTATATCATTAAAAACAAAATAACTCCATTTGATTGAAATGACAAAAAAACACTGATTCCATTCTTGATGTTAAATCCACACTGCAGGTTTGTAAAGGAATGAAGTAAAGCTGTTTCAGAATGTTTCAGAATGGGACACATATCAGATTGGGTAAGAATTTGGATGCTTTTAGAGAAACTCCTCAGTCAGCAGGTGTGCACAGTCATCGCCAAATGTGATGAATACAAACGTTGCATGCCTCGCCCGCCCACGCTAATACATACCAGCACTGTGCTCCATTAGACTCCAACACAAACACTAACAGGGACGTTTACACAACCCTACAAGCATTGACTGTTACAGAGCAAAACTTTAACTTGTTACTTCTAAATGTTCTTCAAAATGTTGCCAGCACTTAATTTTACTTTCAAAACATGGCCACAACACAGGGAATCACTGTCAGAGGTGAGAAATATGACTACATTTGACTACATATGACTACACGCTATGTTACCTTACACTCTGTCTGAGCACACTGTGTATATCGTTAGTACTTAAAGAACAGTGACCAACTTCATGGTTGCATAGAGAGGATAATTAATCTTGTTTAAGTCAGTTTAGTGCACTATGTGAAACACTGAATAAAAATCATTGTATTGCTAGCTTTCATAGCAGTTTAAAATATACAAACAATTGTGTATTTTGTCTGTTCCAACTTTTTAAACCTTTTAAAATCAAAATATTGTGATGTGTGCTGTGATATTCTGTTATATATATATATATATATATATATATATATATATATATATATATATTGATGTCATATTGCCCACTAATCACTGCATACTTATTTCCAGAGTTGTATGTACTGCAAACACCATAACTGCCAATGCAGTTCATGCACGACAAAAAGGGCCTGAAGCAAAACTGCTTCAAGTATAAAAGCACAAATGTAAAATGAACTGCCTCAGGCGATGGTGAAGAGAAAACCCTTCAATATTTATATGATGTCACCTTCCCAATCTGAATGAAACCAGTTATTTTTGCAATGTGCTTAATCAATATCGTAACTTATCCCAAAGTCCAACTGCACAGACTGCAGGTATCACATAGCCAAACCCTTAATGTAGCGACATCTCCGATGTAGAAATACATAAAATAAACACAAACACACACTTTCTAAGCTGCTTCTCCCTCAGGGTCGCAGGGGGTGCTGGAGCCTATCCCAGCGGTCACTGGGCGGAAGGCAGGATACACCCTGGACAGTTCGCCAGTCCATCACAGACAGACAAGACATACACATTCACTCACACCCAGGGGCAATTTAGCATGTCCCATTGGCCTGACTGCATGTCTTTAGACTGTGGGAGGAAACCGGAGAACCTGGAGAAAACCCACACAGACACGGGGAGAACATGCAAACTCCACACAGAGAGGGCTCACCCGGCTGGGGAATTGAACCCAGGCCCTTCTTGCTGTGAGGTGACAGCGCTACCCACGCACCTCCTTGCCGCCCACAAAATAAATAACAACAGAAAAGCAACCAGTGTTCAAAAGAGCAACATACATCTATGACATGACACAACAGTTGATATCTACACAATAAAAGACACTGACAAAGACGTGACCTAAAAAAAACAGTATTTTTGTTCTGACAGTTGACATCCATCCACATAATAATCATTTATCACTGCTGACTGTTGTATTTTAATAATTATTTCAATTTGTATCTTTGTTTGTTAGCATGGTTGTTTGCTGTGACCTTCTTATATGAAAGAAGTGTACCTTCTGTCTTGTCTTGTCAAATAATTTTCTTTAAAAAACAACATTACAAAAATTATATCTTGGTAAGTGAAAACATCTTAAATCTAGTAGATATTTCAACTTTTTTTCTAGATTTGTTTACTATTTTAAGTCATTTTATCTAGATTATCTTTGTATTCTATTGGCAGAATTTTTGCTTATTTTATTGTCTTGAAACAAACAAAATGACTGTGTCAGTAGAAAAGGACTTTTTTTTAAGATAAAATGACTTAAAATGTTCAGAACAGCTAAATAAACTTATAATCTTCATATAGCATTAATAAAATGAGTAATATTTGATTTAAGATGCTTTCACTTACCAAGATATCATTTTTCGCAGTGCAAAATAACTGACCTTCATATTTCCGAAGAGCAGGAAGCTTTCATCAAAGGCATCAACACGCCATTAACCCACAACACCAGAGCAGACAGACCGGCTACAAGAACAACATCAGATACTGACTGAACAACTGCACAGTGTGATTTCATCTGCCTCACTGGACTGACTGAAAATGGCACAAAGCTGGAAGATCCCCAAATAAAAAACAACACAAACATGAAGAGGGCATCGCACAAACAGCCAGACGTGTAAACAGAGCGAATGGAAACTCACAGAGGGAGCAGCAGTGTTCCCTACAGCTTCACTTAGTTTACTGGTAGCACCTCAACCTCGCTCGTCTGAACTCTCCTCTTCCGTCCAGCTCGCAGCTCTCTATTCATTCCTTTGTGCTGTCACTGTCCTGCTCGTCTGTCCACTCTCTCTCTTTTCTTTATGTTATTTACCACTGTCTGTTGCTTTCTTTCCTTCTCTCTGTGTTCTCCTTCCTCACTATAGTGTCCTAAGACCAGCCCAACCCAACACCACTCAACTCTCTCTCTCTCTCTTTCTCTCCCTCCCTCTCTCCACCCTGTGGGAGTGTGGGAGGAGCCAGACCGCTGATGATGTCATCTCTGGAATGCAGCTGATGCAGGAGTAAAGGGTGTGTGGAGCAGAGAGAGAGAGCGAGAGAGAGCGAGAGAGAGAGAGAATATTAATAGAGAGGGAGAAATAAAAAGATATGAGGAGTGACAGAGAGACAGACATAGACATAGACATAGCGGGAGACAGATATAGAGTAAAACAGAAAGAGTAAGAAAAAAAAGCGGTAAATACAAAAACAGACAGATAAAGAGTGATAAAATAGAGAGAAAGTGAAAAAGAGAAACGTATATGAGGAGAGGGATATAGAGTGATAAATTAGAGGATGCACAAAAAGGGCAAAATGACAGATATAATGATACAATTAGAGAGAAAGACAAAAAGAGCAATACAAATAGAGAGAAAGGGTAAAAAAGGGCTTTGCAAAGAGAGACAGACAGATATAGAAAGAGTGATACAAACAGAACGTGAGAATGAGTGGGAAAAAACAGAGAGAGAGTGATACAAATAGAGAGAGTGAGAATGAGTGGGAAAAATCAGAGAGAGAGTGATACAAATAGAGAGAGTGAGAATGAGTGGGAAAACCAAATACGAAGAGAGAGTGATACAAATAGAGAGAGTGAGAATGAGTGGGAAAACCAAATACGAAGAGAGAGTGATACAAATAGAGAGAGTGAGAATGAGTGGGAAAACCAAATACGAAGAGAGAGTGATACAAATAGAGAGAGTGAGAATGAGTGGGAAAAATCAGAGAGAGAGTGATACAAATAGAGAGAGTGAGAATGAGTGGGAAAAATCAGAGAGAGAGTGATACAAATAGAGAGAGTGAGAATGAGTGGGAAAACCAAATACGAAGAGAGAGTGATACAAATAGAGAGAGTGGGAATGAGTAGGAAAAAACAGAGAGAGGGTGATACAAATAGAGAGAGTGAGAATGAGTGGGAAAAAACAGAGAGAGGGTGATACAAATAGAGAGAGAGAGAGAATGAGTGGGAAAAACAGAGAGAGAGTGATATAAATAGAGAGAGAGAGAATGAGTGGGAAAACCAAATACGAAGAGAGAGTGATACAAATGGAGAGAGTGAGAATGACTGGGAAAAACATGTACAAAGAAAATGGGTGAGAAAAATAGAGTGAGAATGAATGTAAAAACATCTACAAAGAGAGAGTGATGCAAATAGAGAGAGTGAAAATGAGTGGGAGAAACATATAAAAAGAAAACAGGTGATACAATTAGACAGAGTGAGAATGAGTGGGAAAAATATACAAAGGGAAAGAGTGATACAAATAGAGTGAAGCATAAAAAGAGAGAGTCAGACAGTTATAGAAAGATTATTACAAATACAGAGGGAAAATGAAAAAAAATATATAAAGATATATAAAGAAAAAAGATATAAAGGATGGAAAGTTAGAGAGAGAAAGAGTAGAGAACAAAAAGAGACAGATACAGAGAGTGATACAAATGATAAATTAAAAAAATAATACAGAGAGACTGAGATAAATAAAGAGAAAGAGACAGATGAAGGGATATATATGGGGGGGCATGGGTGCACAAAGACAGACAAAACGTGAGAAAGAGCTTTATACACAGATAGAGAGACAGCAAACAGTGAGAGAGCGACAAAGTGAGGTATGAAAGGAAAAAAAAAAGTGTGCAGGAATAAATATGAGTGCTGTGCCCAGTTCGTGTGGCCTGGGCTGAAGTCTCGTTATAGCTGTGCGCATGTTTCTCTGTGCTTTGGTGAGCACTTTTGCGTGCCTGGTCATGTGAGCAGCCGGGTAATTTGCAGACCAATATGAATGTGGGAGTGTGGGCAAGTATGAGTGTGTGCTGTTTGAGAAGTGTGTGTGTGAGAGAGAGAGGGAGAGAGAGAGCGAGACAGAGAGAGATGTCATCATGTGACAGTGTTATAATTCTTAATGAAGTGAATGATTCTGTGTCAATGCTGCTACTGAAGTAATGCCCTGAGTCACTGAGAAACTGCTTATATCTGCATCATCATTCACAGAGAAGAACTGCGACATTCAACAAGTATGTGTGACTCTCTCAGTATTTATTGCACATGATCCTTCCAAAATGACAATAAATAAAATAATCTGTTCATCAAATGGCTGCAGCACATATGAATGTGCGTGTTTACACTTTTACAGCTCTCCTTATTCACACATATGTGTGCATGTCTGGACCAGAGTGTGTATGTGTGTGCATGCATTTGTGTGTGTGTGTGTGACAGAGAGAGGGGCAGGGCGTGGCATAAGTGTTCAAATGTTCAGGCTCACACTTACCAGCTGCAGCACGTCCTCATCCTTTGGCATAATGGAGAGTTCCAATACACTCTCACTGGAGGGGGGGGTGGTGGTTGGACATAGACAGTATAAATTACATAATGTAAGAAATGAGGTAATGAAAACAGGGCATTTTATTAGGCTTGACATTAACAGTATATGGACCATTCTGTAGATTTAGTTCCAAAAAAAGATGTAGTTAGACCCTCAATATTTAGAATGATTACGTTATGATCTGTTCAAACCCAAGGCATTCATACAGATAAGCTAAATATATATGAAAAACATTATTTTTAGGGTACTTTCTATTGAGAGGTATCTGTTCCAAACACTAACCCCTATATTTCTTGTGAAAAAAATACTTGCAATCATTTTATTAATTTTATTTAACATTTTGATTTCTTTTAGAGTGTGAAGTTGAAAGATTTTATCATGAGTTTAATATTTAAAAAAAAAAAAAAAAAAAAAAAAAAAAAAAAAAAAATCAGAAATTGCTGTCCCATGTTTTCATGTCACTATTAAAACAGAAAGAGTTCCAGTCCATAGGGGGAGCCTTATTTTAGCCACACCCTGCATTTTAGAGTAGGAAATGAGCAGGAAAACTATTACTTTGAAGGTACAAGATTTTGTTCTGACAACGATATACACTCTGTATAAGTATCACTGTATAAGTTACGTACTTCTGAATAAAATAATTACAATGTACAATGATTACAAATGTTTGAGTAGTAGCGTACATTATATCATATTACAGTCCTTTAGTGTTATATTAACTCTTTAAAATCACAAAGTTCCACCAATGCATCATTTTATGTTTTATACTTTGATGTTGTTTTTTCCACAGAACCATAAAGCATTTCATCCCCCAGATTTAGCAGAGCCTCAGCTAATAAAATGTCATTCAATAAATAATTCTGCACACTATATATGTAAATGAGTCTATACAACCTTAGCAGCAAAAAAACAAGCTTCATTTTTTGCAGTTTTTGTTGAAAACATGTTAAACCATGATATTAGAGAAAACATAAAAACCTGGACTCTATGACCTATTATACAAGTTGTTTGAGGTTAGGCCCCTTTCCTGTGCAGTTTCTCTCTACATATACACACAGTTAAATATAGTAGGGTATTTTGTCTTGCTGGTGAAATGGCCAGCATGGATGGGTTAAACCAGTCAGTCAGCAGATTCAATATAATAACTAATATTTCAGTAATAAATAAAACATTTCATAGTGTATAAATAATCAAATTACACATGAACTGACCTGTTCTGAATGAGCGCTATCACCTGGGAGTACGTCTTACCCAACACACTCTCTCCATTCACCTTCACAAGCCTGTCACCTGTAAAACACACACACCCACACCCACACACACACCCACACACACACACACACACACACACACACACACACACAGATAGAAAGAGACTGACAGGTTAAAATCATTTTCAGTAAATACATAAATGAATAAATAAACAAACTCGAGCCTGTCACTGACTACTTTCGTCTCTTTTCTTGGGCCTTTACGACATTTCTCCCCATATATATTTTTTTGTTTTTTAACTCAAACCATTAAATTAGATAGAAATAAGTTAAATGCATACAAAAATCATCAATTATAGGGTACTTTTTATTGAGATGTGTCTGCTCCAAACTCTAACCCCAAGTTTACACTTGCGTTTTATTTCAGGAGTGTTATGATTGTTTTGGTAGTGACATAATGGAACATTTATTTTATGAAAGTAAATAAAATGAAGGTACAGCCACTCAAAGCAAAAGGATTTTAGTCTAAAGTCCAAGTCAGTTACAAGTCTGAAAAGTGTTCTGAGCTCTGGCTTTAAACCAATTCAGCAGAATGATCCATATAAAGCTTTAAATATAGCCACACATACCGGCTTGAAACATTAGACAGTTGCTCATCACAGATTTTGCAGTCAAAATCTTGTTTGTCATCTCAAAGCTCCCACTTTAACTTTTGTCTAAGCAATCTTGTGCACTGATCCTGATTATATTCAGCTCACCTGAACAGGTCTGTGTTCAGTAGAACTGCTATCGATACTGCTGATTAAACCTTTGGTTCAACAAACAAAAAAAAACAACAACACGGAGTTCAAGAAGCCAATCAAAACAAGTCATGACCTGCTTCTCTCTCTGTGTCGGAGATCAGCATCGTGTCTCTGATTTCATCCAAACGCTCATGTCATCATCACGTGTACCAGTATTAGGTTATTTCCATGGCAGATCACCCACACGGAGTGAGCGGACACAGAAAAAACAAGTCTCTTCCGCTTTGTTCTCACCTGTGCACAAACCTGCCTGGTGGGCAGGGCCTCTCTCCCTCACATTCTTCACAAATATGGTGTCCATCGGCTCTAGACGACTCCGCTGGAGGCCTACGTTAGCAAAACACATGCACAATTACGCAAGCGATGAGTATTTCTAGGAAAAAATGTATGTGATGTGTATGTGTAAAAGATATTTAAAGCAATTTAACTCAGCAATGAGTATAAATCAGGGCCGCAACTTACAATTACTCCCACATTAAGTCAATCTATTCCCTGTTACTGATTAAATGTAATGATTTATCACTGTTTTAGTGATAAATGCATTGAAGTAATAGCACAAGAAACCTGAATTCTAAGTGTCAAATTTATTATATTACTGGTACACTTATTTTTAAACTTTAAATTCTTGTACTACCAGGAGTGCAAAGTTGAGGGACCAATGATGGGTGGCTATAACCTACATACAGCAATTGAAACATAAAACTAGGTAAGCAAGGTACAACATATTATGCCACAGTATGCCGTACTGATATCTCATGCCTTACACGTAATTATTAAAACACAAAAACAAAATCAATATAGATATTACATTTTTTGCCTGTTACGGTGACATATTTCTCTTTCCATTGAGCCACAATTCTTAGTCTGATATGCATAAATATTTTAGCAAAGTACTTTAATAATGATGAATAATGACAAGCAGAAATAAGAAAGCTCTGATTAGAGTTTTGGAAGTTTTGGGAATAAGTGACAGCTTAAATGTATTGATGTTTGACTGCTTTCAAGGCTGAACCATTTACATTTTCAACAACCATAATCAATATTTTCAAAAGCATGTATAATTTCAAAAAGCGCACAGGACACGACCCTCACACCCCGGAATGTGCGCCAGTGTGTACTACCAAAGGATGGAATCCCAAAAATGACATGACTATGTTTAGATTGTTTTGGAATCGGTCATCATTAACCCACATATTAACACTATACTGTGTTTTTTAAGTCAATAAAAAAATCTGTAAATCCCCAAAGTGGTAAATTCATAGGAGACTGAAAAAAACATTCTTAACTTTACTGTATGTTAGTGTATCAAGATATCCAAATATTTCATTCATCCTAAAATGTTCATACAATATAAGAGGAAGAAAAAATGTGGTCATATGTAACAGAACATGCATTTTTCTGCAATTTTTAGTGTATTGTTACTTACTCAGTTTAAAATACTGGAAAAATAAAACATAAAATATACAATATGCCATAATATTTGTTTCTTTTTTTAAGTAATTGGCCATCAAAATGTGGGAAATTTGTTAGTAGAGGACGTGTTAACATATTTTCGCTTAGAATAGAAATCAACCAGAGAATCAACAAAACATATAGCTTGACGAAGAAGGTGCCTTAACTTTTGAATGTGACTTTATGAGGTTTTGATATGACAGCGGCGGTAAGTAATTACACGCAAACAAACAAATCAAGGCATGCAGGTTATGCAGTAAAACAGACATGCACACAGTCTGTATGTATGGAGATGCACTGCTCCACAGATTGCACTGAGACACCACCGCAGAGCAAATGTAGTGATCCAAAAGGTTGAGGCAGAAATAACTGAGCTGTTAGGTCACTTAAGACCACTTCAGAACTGTAGATCTGTATGCTGACATTGCTCAACTGCAGGGTGCGTGAATTTCTATGTGTGAATACATGTAACGTGAACATTTGCAGGAACATCTATTCATTTTTGCACACTAAAACTGAAAATTGAGGGACAGTTACTAAAAGGGACACAAGACACTTTTGTACATGCATGCAAAAATTCTGCTCTGCATTCAGTTTTCAAGTGAAAAGCTTCTGCAAAATAGTACACATAGCTGACAAGCTACATTATGTAAGATTTGTGAAATTGGAGACCTCTCTGGTAGAAATGTGTAATTACATGCAACACATTTTGTAACACTGACTGCTCTTCATAATTCACGTAAGTGAATTGTCCACTATAGTCCAAACATCTTCATCAAAGAATGTTGATTCTGCATTTGAGAGCCAAAACCATTGCACATGAACTGGCAGTCTGGCACACTATATTCAGCATGCAAACGTCTGAAAAAAATGGATGTGCTAGTCTTCTTGGTGAAAAAAAGGCCTGGAGCTAAATTTATAGAAGATAATCGTGTTGACACTTAAATTACTATAACTGCCTATTCATTTTTTTAAAGTGTTTATGACCTATTTAATAAGAATAAACTGATTTCCGGGTTCTCCGGTTTCCTCCCACAGTCCAAAGACATGCAGTCAGGCCAATTGGACACGCTAAATTGCCCCTAGGTGTGAGTGTGTGAGTGACTGTCTGTGTCTGTCTGTCTGCCCTGCGATGGACTGGCGACCTGTCCAGGGTGTATCCTGCCTTCCGCCCGAAGACTGCTGGGATAGGCTCCAGCACCCCCCCGCGACCCTGACGGAGAAGCGGCTTAGATAATGGATGGATGGATGGATGGATGGATGATTTGAAATCATTCACTAAATGCACATTCATAAGCACTTTATAAAAGGCAGTCTTAAAAAGACTTGTTTTGAATTTTGTATTTGTGTTTGAGTTTAAACCCACTAGGAAACTTAACCTAAAAATGTAGAACACATGAACTGGCAGGCTGGCACACAACATTCAGCGCTTGAAAAAATGGATGTGCTGGTCTTCTTGGCAAAAAACAGGCCTGGTGTTTGATTTATGGATGATGATTTAAGATAACTGCATTTAAATCACAATCTCAACATTAGTCAGAAAAATTGCAGATATTTTCCCCAAATTGTTTAGACCTCGTGTCTTCTCAGATACAGTTCACATTTTGTCCTCCAGGGGGAGACAAGCAGATACGCCTTGTCCCTGATTCCTGAGCACTTTGGCGGCTGTAAGGGTCATCTCGTTCTCAGAAAAAAAAAGCAACTCACTGATCTCATGTAAGCAGTTAAAAATAATCAGCACACTATTGATGGTAAGGACATTCTGGGCATACTAAAAGAAAGAGGAAGGAGAAGAACACTCACCCTTTCCATTTCCGTTTTCCTCATCCTGAAAGAAAAGACAGAAAAACCACAGTCAGATTGCATAGAACCATTATGTTGTTTACCATCAATTTTCTTATGTACTAAAATTAGCCTGACTACAGAGCCACGACTGACCGTAAGGAAGCCTCTTAGTTAATACACCACATCAGGCAACACTTCACCCCTTTGGGGAAACATTACATCAGTCTCACAGTAAGTGTGAGTAAAAGGTTCCTGATACTGTACTTAACAGGCTTTTTAGAGGACAGTTACGGTAGGACAAACAGTAGACACTAGAACATAAACCATAAACAGGTTGAAAAAGTCAGAAATGATTTTGACAGAAATGTTTGCAGCTAACATTTTCTATCAGACCAATTCCTTGAAAGCCAATACAATGTGTCCTGTAACACAACTGAACTGAACACGTTATGTGATCATCAGATTAAGTCGCTGTTTTAGAGAGGAAAACAATCACCAAACAGTAATTTGGTGTTGCCACAGTGCACTGCATGTGATGTATAATTAGATTTGGGTGGTCTACATCAGGGGCACCACATCCCAGTCTTGGTGACCCTTTACTCTGTGCCTTTTTGCGGTTTCCAAATCTACACACCTGTTTCTCATCTCATCCTTTCTCCACTGCACAAAGTACCTAAACCTTTGACGCAAGAAAACATGAACACTAGCCCTTAGTCTAGTACCAAATGCATAAGTTCCAGTTCCAGCTTAAGACACGTACCAACAGAACCTAATAGTACTTGAGGACATTCTCCTGTGTCTTTGGTGACCTTTGCAACTGATGCTAGCAACAGTTTAGCACATCTTTCAGCCATCCATGAGGAGATAAACTCACTATAGCATTGTTATAGGATCAGTAAGTGCATCTAAACATAAACTAAAAGTATGTTGATGTGTCAAATGCTTAGAATTACTGCTTTGTGAAGAGTTTGCTAAGGTGGCATTATTAGCTAGTAAGGAAGTGTTTATGCTAGCCATCATGGAGCTAGTGTTTTTGCTGTTTTTCATACTTGAGAGAGAGAGAGAGAGAGAGAGAGAGAGAGAGAAATTTCTGCTTCATTTTACATATGATTCTGTCTAAAAGGAGACATTTGTGGGAGTGCGTGAGTGTAGAAAAGCGCCTACATCATTTTTTTATCAGCCAATAAGTTAGGCTAACAGTAACTAGCAAGCAAGGTAGCTAATTAGCCAAATTAGATGCTTTAGGGTGCCATACAATGATAAAAAAAATCATTAAACTGTTAATCACGGTTATTATAATGTCTCTCAAGCAGGTGGAAAATAAACTAGGATTAGCACTGTGAGTTATACTGTTTTCCTTTAAGGCAAGTTCCTGTTTTTGAATGTAAACATTTGCATTTCACTTTTAATGCATTTACTTTTACTGTATTATAGTGCTAAGTAGAGTCAAGGCTGAGACCGGGACATATCCAGTCTGAGACAAGACCAAGGCTTTTAGTAGTCCAAGACTACTGGGCTTCACCTGCGTAGGAATATGGGAACTGCATGGGAACTGCGTGGAACGCTCAGCAGGTCTCAACAATTTCCACCTTACGGCCCAAATGAGGTTGAAATCGAGACGAAACTGAGGCTGCTAGTTTATGTTCTCGAGACACTACAACACTGATGTATCCTTCAGTAGAATTTTGTCCAGTGTCTTTTCCCACTGCACTCATGTATACTGCACCAGCTGGTTTATTATATATACTTCATTACGTGTATATAATAGCAAAAATGTATATACTACATCACATTGTAATTATTCAATAGCATATTGTATACTGTACTACCCCACACACGGTATGGAAAAAAGGAATTATTCTGCACATGGTATTACATTGTACTACACTGTATACTCTACACTGCAGTGGAAGTATCCGCACCTGGCATTCTTCAATATTCATTTGCACTATTTCTGTTTATTCCTGCCATCTACCTCACTCCCTACTGTCAGCCACCTGTACTGTTTGGTGATCTTGGTTTTATTGGCTGTCACTTGTAGTATGTGAAATACTTTTCTTGACTGTGCAATACTTCCCTCCCCTATTGCCCAGTGTGTACTTCTTGTTATCTTGTTATCTGTAGGAGCATGCTGTCGTAATTCATTGTATTTTTGCTCTGTTTTTTTTTCAGTACATGACAACCCATTTTGAGTCTTGAGAAACATAGTCTTGTTCCATACTGTGACTATAAATATATAGCAGCTTTAATGGAACACTAGAGGGCAGCATTGGGCAAAGTCCTGTCACAGATGAGGAGCATTGAAGGACAAAACTGTCTGCTCTGTTGTCAGCATGCAGGCATTTAAGACTAGGAGTGCAGCTGAGGACAACACATGCACACACATAAATGCAAATACAGATCCCCAACAAAATGATAACAATCCAAAGCAGGAAGTCAAATCAGTTGGGCCGCGCTGATGATGCAGTTTGAGGTGAGCGGAGCCGGGTTTAGTCTGCGCTGACAGAGCTCATTCCACACATGCTCGCACAATACTGAGGCTTTACTGAGGCTGAGTTTGAGAGACAGAGAGAGAGAGACAGAGGATTGAGAGAAAGAGACTGGAAACGCTTACGCCTCTATCCCAAGAAACAGACCGGGAGATGAGATAGTAAGAAAGTAACTCATTTCCACCACTCGTTTCCTGTCTGGCAAATGACTAATAGCCCTTAAAAGTGATGATTCAGCCGAAAGTCAAATTCACACAATTTATTCTGCACCCAAAATACAGTCAGTCAGCCTAAATATGCTTGGTGTCTGAAGTCTGCTTCTTTAATTTTGCACTGGAGCTACGAGGTTAACAGCTAACAAGTAATGGAAGTTCATAGCCACGATTTTAGGACTGTGCATCCTAAATCACTAGACACATCAAACTGAGTCATAAAAATTGTACTGTGAGCCACCACATGGACAGCTGTACACATGCATTTGTTGGCGAAACTGAAGGATACAAAATCCCACTCCTATTGCGTGTAAGCATGTCATGCATTCATACAGGCACTACAGATTACACTTGCAATTTTGCTCATTTCTATGTGTAAAGTACCAACATTGCGAGTGTAATCTGTAGCGTCCATATGGTTGCATGATGCCTGTCCATGATATGGAATTTGGTATCTGCAAAGAACATGACAGAGAAAGTAAACTACAAACTACAGTAACACTGCAGGATTTCATTACAGGATGTTGCAAAGTTTCAATGACTAGTTTTGCTATTATGTCCATACTAGGAGTACTGAGCTTCTTGTATTTGCTAGCTGAAGAGCCACAGATTTTGGTGTGTGCCGTGGAGCTGTAAAAGCGTTCCGCAGCTCTCGCGAGAGGTTTCGTGTCTGCTCCTCCAAAGCTACATAGTGCTATAGCAGGCCCGGAGCGGCAATGACATCAAAATGATTTTAAAGTTGTTACTGTACAGTAAATTTGTTACATAATGTTGTACAGGTTGTTCGGAGATCTCCCATGGACTGTGTCTGGTCCGAAACACCTCATCTTTTGTTCCAACACCTCCCACCTAAATTCAATTCATCATATTCATGATGCAGGTTTTTAGAGGTGCTGAGACTGAGCTCTTTTTTTTAAATATTCCTACAACAGCGTATTTGGTGGTAGTCTAATTTTGTCTAGTCCCTTTGTCGTTTTAAGTATACTGCCACCACTTTGAACCCACACTGAACCATTCACATTCACTTTAAGGCCATCCTGACACTAACAGTACATAGCGGGATGAACAGAGAACAGAGTGACCCATCATGTGATCTTAGTACACTTTGTTGAAAACAGAAGAGGATAGAATAGAGTGGGTCAGGACCTATTGTCCCTGCTGCTCTGGTACAGCCTGGCCCAGTGTGTGTGTGTATGTGTGGTACCAGTCAAAGACTACAGAGGCCTTTTCACTGAGAGATCACACTGCAGCTGCTGGCGAGTGGGCATATACAGTGACAATAATGGGACTTTGTTTAATTAGGCACCACATACACGCTCAGCTTCAACACCTACAACTGGTTCTTACCACCTCAGGCAGCAGGAGATAGTTTAGGTTATAGTTCTGTTGGTAAAATTCACACTGCCACAGATCTCAGATTATCGACAAGGGCTGTACATTATTTGTT
This sequence comes from Pygocentrus nattereri, assembly GCF_015220715.1. Lineage (NCBI taxonomy): Eukaryota > Metazoa > Chordata > Actinopteri > Characiformes > Serrasalmidae > Pygocentrus > Pygocentrus nattereri. Next base: position 16,165,771 of record NC_051224.1, on the reverse strand, counting down.
AATTGTTACTGCAACATTGCCAATACTGATATTACAGATGGCTGCAATATGCAAATGAACCCTCTAACCAATTATGCTGACTTAACTGTGTGGCCTGAGCATCTTGACCAATCACAGTTCTGGTTTCAGAAGAGTGTTTTTCTTAGTCTACAAAAGAACTATGGTGTTCTTGTAATCCAACAAAAAAAAATCATTTACTAATTTTCTAATACACTGTCCATATCATGCACTCCTATTATGCACCTAGTTGCTTCTGTGATTTCCTCTGATAGAGATGCTGTACGCATAATGGCTATTATGTAGGGCCCTATGATTTCTATGATGCAGAAACATAGATGGAATCATGGAATTAAGACATTCACAGTTAGATATAAACACAATTGGAGCAGGATTTGGAATATTTGGTGTTACCAGACAATAATAACAGTGACTGATCTTTTAACAAATGCAATCTGTAGACATGCTGTGGTGTATCTGTGTACATCACAACATCAACAGCATTTTCAAATGAACTCTAAGCTTGTTCTCTTATGTAGGATGTGTTCTGTCTTTTACATCACACGTTCCTAAAATGAAGATGAAACAAACCACAAACACATGCATTTGTGAGATCCTGCTGATGTGGGTACATACTGGTTTTCTCTATCCTTTAATGATGCACGCAAAAAAATACTTGCAATTAGCTCCTGTTAAAATATTTAGCCTGCTAAACATGAGGGAGTGAATGAGCTATGAAGGATTTTATTCATTTATAAATTCAATTTATGACCGGAGCTTTTTGTGTGGTTTCTAAACTTTTTGCGTGGTGTTAATTCAGCAGTTTTAATTAAAAGAATGCTATTTCACGGTTGTTTATGTTACGGTAGTTTTTTTTTATAATCGACTTCTTGCAGTGAAAGTAAATAGTCTAAATATACCAATTAAAAAGTAAATAAATGAGAAAAATAAAGGAATAAAGGATTTGGAAGGCCCTAATTAAGCTTTGGTAAATCTACTGAAGTAACAGAACAGAAAGTATCTTAAGCGTACTGTAGAGCTTCATGTTCAATTCTATATCACATGTGTTGCTACACTTTTTATACTTTTTCTGTCTTTCTTGCTTGCTTTCTTTCCTTTTCATTCTCTGTTCAGTTATACAAACTGGAACGTGTTACTTTCTTTCCTTTTTCACTTTCTTCTCAACAGTATCTAACAGCATCTTGAACATTTGTGATCCCATTTTGTTGCTTCCTCTTTTCCATTTTCTTGTCTGTGCCTTTCCCGGAAACTATTTAAAACTTTAATTAGTCCATGAGCTGAGCCTGTAGTAACTCCTGATGCTTCTTGTAAAGCTCCAAAGCTCCAGAGCCCACACTCACCACACTTCAGTGATAACATCGCTTGAGGCGAGTCTCAGATTTGCCCGTTTCAGTCTGGCGGTTTGCGTGTGGTGACTGGTGGCAGTGATGCACATTGTGACTGGTGCACCAGGCTGTTTGTGCTTTACGATAAACCACTCTGAAAATGTGTCTATGTAAACACCAGTTTTATTTCCCAGTTGCTAAGAGTTGTTGCTGGGCAGAGTTACCTTGAGGCTAGTGTGCAGGGCGGATTCAGGCGGGTACACGATGAAGTGGCGAAGGGTGAATCCGAAGCCAAGAGAGTTCTTATGGAGCACCAGCGTCCGTGGGCCCTGCCAGGACACGCCCCTCCCATCAGCCCCGCCCGCCAACACCGGCCGAGGGTTCTCACCAGACGATGAGGTCCCATCTCTTCGCCCCTTTGCCTGCAGAAAACAAAACACAAAAGATAAATATGAGACGTCAAATTTACGCTTCCCACCTAACACCGCATATTGTCGACCAGAGTACATATGGTTCTCTTCTTTAGGTTTGCATCTAAGGAATGGAAGCTTTCAGCCCACCTGTTAGCATTGTGCAAACTACATGCCTAAATCATGTAACACTTGCCTCACTGTCACATATAAAATTGGACAAAAGTACATCACATAGCTAGTCGGAGTAGTAACAGCCATCGTGGAGTCTGAATTTTATCCGTAATTGCCCGATTTTTTTAATAACGATATGCCATACAGTAAGCAACTCGACTATGCAACTTGTAGAGATTTAGAGACCTCTCTGGTGGAAACGTGTAATTGCATGCAACATACGGCAGAACATTTTGTAACATGGGTTGTGCTTCAGACCCCTTGCCTGAGCAGATGAATCTGACAATTGCAAATGTGTTGAAAGAGTTTTCAGACAGTCTGAGAATAAGAATGAATGATCTACTATTGTCATCATATCTTCATCAGTATAATGCTGATTTTGTGTTAGAGATGTGAAACATGAAGCCACATTTTCTTTTTGAGCCTGTGCTTGTGACATTAAGAGGTAAAGATGTATGATTTGTTCCAGAAAACTTGGAAACCCAACCCAACGCCTCTGACTTTTAAATTATTAGTTTAGGCTTTATAGTGTGACTTGCAACAGTGCAAAAATACAAAAAAAATCATACATAGTACAGCTTTAAGACCTCAGCTTGAGGCAAGTTTGTAATGATATAGGCATGCGTTTATCACAATGATAACAGGTGAACAAAGTACTCCATTGCCAGTTATCATCATGAGCATTATAGCTCTACTTGTTTCATTGAAGAAGCAAAGTTCAGCTATTAAACACATATTGGCTGATCAGCTACATTTGGGGTAAGAGGAACATTTAGCAACTTTGATTTTTTGCCAAACTGTCACTTTATGAAACACAGTAACGAACACAGTAACGGACCAAATTCAACTTCTTTCTTCCATCACAGGGCTTTTTTGAGTAAATCACATTGGACTGAGTAAGCCCATGAGCACTACATCAGTTAGAGGAAATAAAACTACTTCAAACCAAAAGTCATCAGGAAACCATTAGGATTTTGCATAATCCTATGTGATCTATTTAATATTTTAAGTAATCTGTAATAGAATACATGTAGGGGTTTTCCATCCTGGAAATTACAGTCATGTGTTTCCACTTGTGAGACAGATTAACTCAACAAAAAAAGATGCTTCACTCCCCATTACAAGATCTGAAATGAATGAAAACTGAAACAAAACCATAAGCTAGAACTTTAGGCTTATTACAGTTATAAATGTTAAGACTTTTTATTCAGTGCCTCACTGCTGTAAGATGGATGTGTTACAGTCAAATGCAACATAAAAAAAAAGTTTTAAACACCCTGGTCAAAATATGTTTTGTAGAATTAAAAATAACTTCATATTCAAGAAGCCTCCAAAGAGCAGACTTAAATATGGTACTCGTCTCCTAATTTTAAGTTCTAAATAATTTCAACACAATCTGTTTATTTGTCTATTGGAAAAAAAACAAAACAAAACCAAACATACAATATAAAACGTGCAATAACTTTTGCAAAGGTAACTGTGCATTAAAATGTGCTGAGGTGTGTTCTCTGTAGAGGATGTGTTCACTCATATATACTTAGAAAATCAACTGAACATCTTTTGCATGTAAACCTTTCATATGTGACTGCAGTTATGAGAATGATGAAATGAACTCTGCACCTACATCCTTTAAGATTAAGGAGTTAAAACACAAAACAACCAACTTAATTACCTTAAACCAGAAAAGTTTTAATGCATAGAAAGGGCCACACCTTTATTTGTTTCCCTAATAAGTATGTCTCATTTCAGCACAAAGCTGAGAATCCTCTCTGACAGGCACACGCAAGAAGCAACACCCTACTGTTCTCAGCCCCAACCGTCCCACATCTGTCAATCATCCCAGACCACCTGAGCAAACACAGCCCTACAGAGGAGGAGGGGCCTCGAACATTCCCAGCAGTCTGGCAGCCATGATGTCACACACTGCTAACCAACGTCTCCTCGGATGGCAGCTTAGGGGAAAAAAAAATGGAATTGCAAACAGTCTTGGGGAAAAACCAGTGAGGGTCCTTTCCAGTCAGTTCGCATTTGATTGGTATTCAAAACAAAAGTTGATTCACCAGCCTGGTGAACCGCATGACCCTGGGTGAACTCAGATCGGGGGCAGCAGAGTTTGATGAAAACAGAACTACTCATTGCGGCCTTGATTGTATAGAATTACTGTAACACTAACAGTCTAACAATCAGGCTTGAGTCCCATAGAAAACGATAGAGAAATCAAATCCACCAACACATAATACATCTGTAATTAGAGGTGGGTGATATGGCAAAAATCACTATACTTGAAGACATTTTTATATTCACACGATTTGCACCTCACTTTTTCACTTTTCTGAGGTTTAATATGTTGGAACAGACAAAACAGGCCTACATTTTGAATACTAGCAAAACTATGATCATAACTCTTTTTATCACACGGTTATTATACTGTGCTGCACTCAACACAATTGAAAGGGTCTAATTTTGCTTTCTTCATAATGAAATACATAGTTGGTTCATTAATGAGGACTTCCACAGAGATGTCTGCATAATTCAGCGTTTAAGATGTAAACAAAGTCATTTAGAGTTCTTTGATGTGTAACGCTCCACTCAAGAGAAACTTACCCACTCAGATTAAACATAGAACAGCATCTCAGGCATTAGGCAAAGTATTCACGATGACTGCATGTAATAACTTAGTGGAACTTTCAGACGTCTGGTTCCTATCACCATCACTGTGAACAATTCTGACTCGGTAATTCTCTCTACAATGACGCACTTCATATCAAACAAATTTGAATGACTTTGTTTACATTTTAACCACTTAATTATACATAAATAATAAAAAAAAAACAAAACAGTGGACTTCCTCTTTAAGTACCGATGGTGTCCAGAATACGCTCAGAAAAGCACATTGTGACATAATCTCTCACAATAGTGAGAAAATGTTGCCATGTTTCCCACCCAGACGTTCAGCGCGTCTTCACAACCGTGACAAAAGCTTGCATCTCCTAAACTGTAACTTTGTAGGAAAAGAAATGCGTTCTTAACTTTGACATATGCTAAAGTACTATGATTTCGGATATCGGACTATTTCCACTCGTCATACATCAGAGTTACCCAGTTTTAGTAAGACTGCCAACATGCTCTACATCTTGCTGTAGTAGCAGTCAAAAACTTCGATTTGATTTAAAGTATGTTCTTTTTCGGTCTAAAGCTTTATATTTTAATTGCGGGAATGTGCTCATAAAACAAATATAAATAGTGAACTTGATGCCTACTTATGAATTTACTTCTAAAACTATTTGAAATGCCTCCACTCAGCACCAACAAGGTCTTTATGTGGTCTTCAAGCCTGTTGGAAAAGCATGAAGCTGCTTGGGAGAACAGTGTGTGGAGCTGCATGAAGAGAAAAGGGGGCTACTCCTAATCTAAAATAAAAGTGTGTTTTTTAGTTATTATAAAACTCCAAAGCAGGCAGTTGGAGGCAGATGATCCGCTGTGGCGACCCCTAAAGGGAGCAGCTGAAAGGAGAAGAAGATAAAACTCCAAAGCCCTGTGTTATGTCATAGCATATATTTTTTTCGGCATTAACAACTGCACAATTTTACAAGTAGGCGTCTCCAAACTTTTGACTGCTACGGTATATGTTGGATAGGGCCATGAACATTTTGTTTATGTAAGTGGGCATAAAATCCCCTTTTCCTTCCCCCCCGTCAGTGACCTCAGCCGTCCATACGAGAACAAGCCGTCTCTGGTTGGTCTGGCAGGAAGTGTGGTAAGGTGAGGATTTGGCCAGCTGTTCGGTCAATCTATATAAATATACACGGGGATCAGAGCTGCATACAGAGGGAAAAAAAAGGGGGGAGAAGGTGGAGAAAAAGAACACGAGGGGGATTTTTTTTGCCAGGTTTCTGAAGGGAAAAGACCAGCAGTGCCCCTTCAGACCCAGTTATTTCTTCCTCTCTCTCCTCATCCCTACATCTCTGTGACCACTCAGCGGAACTGCTACTCTATAATCCAGTGGGTTCTATAAACCTAAACCCAGCACTAACTCAGCCACCCCCTCAGTCTCACACACACAAACACAGTCTCGTTCTCATACACATACTGTTTCGCATTCTCTGTTCGTCTCTCACTTGCTTCTATTTATTATGAATACAGCAGATTTTAGCCTCTCTCTTTCTCTTTCTCTCTCTCTCTCTCTCTCTCTCTCTCACGCACACACACATTTTTGTATTGTCAGAACATCTGATATGTAATGTTAATGTGCCTTAAATGCATTATATATGTCAGAACCTATAATAATAACATGGGCTATTATGTATTATATACGTAAAGAGCTATATGTATTCCAAATGCATTACATATAAAGACATGTAATAATACACACACATACACACACACTCACACACACACACACACATACATATATATATATATATATATATATATAGATAGATATATAGATAGATAGATAGATAGATAGATAGATAAAGGTATATACAAAGTGCCTTTATGTAATAGTATATCCCTAGTGTGTCTTACATTTCTAATCTTTCTAATTTTCTAATCTTACACCTAACTCTAATCTTAACATCAGCTGCCATAATAACGGGTTTACTCCTTCAGTTTTATATGGACTTGTTAAAAAGTCAGGATTAATGTATTCCTTCCACAGGTTGGCCCTGTTGTTCTTCAAAGTAAGAAAAATGTTTGACCTTAAAATATACAAAAACAAGCACATACACACACACACACACACACACACCCTCTCTTTCTCTCTCTCTCTCTCTCTCTCTCTCTCTCTGCCTTTTATAAAAAAACTGTGCTCTATATAGTCCTGAATGAGGTAATCCTGTTTTTCCATTCCACAATTCCTCAATTCCCCCAGCATGTTCTTTATAACCTTTCCAAAGAAGCATGGATGGAGGTACTAGAAAAAACAACAGGAAGGTTACAAGAGAACAGCAAGTGATCGAGAGATTATGAGTGAAAAGAAAGAAGCTGGACTTGGACTCGATGGATTAAAAAAGACAGAATGGCAGTAAAAGCAAACTGAAAGCTAACTGAGTGAATGAATGACTGAATGTAAAGAGTTAGTCTACAGTACAGGTGAATTCCACTGGGCTTTTTGCTAGGTCTGAGCATGCTCAGATAAGAGAACAGACGAGTGAAGGCTAAAACCAGAGAGAACAAGAGAGAGAGAGTTGGGCAGGCTCTGACATGCCGAGTTTCAACCACAAGGTTCCTCCCGGTGCTGAGAATACCAAAGCCCTGTTATTACCCCAAAAACACACACACCACACACCCCTACAGGCTCAAAAACGACTGCTCTCCTTCCCCCGTCCAGCAGTGTCCATCCATCCAGGTCCTGCACCCTTTTTCACAGTGCTACTCCCAGCAACGTCCTGCTAGAAGCGCTACTTCTAGTGCTACTCCTAGCAACATCGTGGTTTGAATGGTTCCACATAAAAAAAAGATTCAAATCAAACTCATTTTCATAACTGCTGACAGTGGTTGTGTGGATGTAATGTTTTATTCACATGGAAATGATGCACAAACTGACTCATTCCACCACTTTTTTTTAGCATACATGCAGTAATGTGAGCCTGAGTTTGAGTGTGAGGGTGTGTCTCTGTTAGGTGTGCAATATCTCGGAATCTCAGAAGAAGTGACATCATAACTGATTATTCACACTGGAAACCTGGAAAGAATAACAATAAGAATGACTTGATTCCTCTGTTCCCATAACACCTCAGCAATGTTGCCATGTTACAATTGTCATTCTTAACACTTTTGGAACATTAACATTATGGGTACAATGTACATGCTCTCAATAATCCAATCATAATCGGGTATAATAATGAGGTGCCAAGAGATTCCCACCCCTATTGCCTAATATGATGTTCATGCTAATGTCAAGGCTTAAAAGTTCCACTGCCACAGAACTTACTTTCAGACATAAGCATGTGAGAAGACAATGGTAGCTCACTACCAACTTGTTCGGCCATGGATGCGTGCCAGGTGTGGCAATGTGAAACGGCGAATGCATCTTGATGCTTTTTTTTCCTCTATACAGGCAATGCAATGGTGAGACTTTGTTCGTGTACATACGTTGTTGGTATTAAGCTCAAGAGGTACAGCAATGTTGGGTGTGCTGTGTTGGGTTGGGCTGGGGGGATGTAAGGTGCGTCTGTGTGTCTACCATGGACTAGAGCAGAGGTGGACGAAGTACACAAATCATGTACTTGAGTTAAAGTAGAGATACCCAAGGTAAAATATTACTCCAGTAAAAGTAGAAGTCCTTACTCTAGACCTCACCTTGAATAAAAGTACTAAAGTATTTGGCTTCAAATGTACTTAAGTATCAAAAGTAAAAGTACTAAGATTAATTATGGCTCTAATGTCCTAATATCATTTTTATAACAAGACTCGCTTCATGAACTCATTTTAGGTGAAAATAAACCAGTCTTTCAATAGAACGTCATTAATTAGTGACGCTGACGTCTATTAAAATCATCATAAGCACAAAACACTGAAGGCAAGCAGTTTCCATCAGGGAGAACCGAGTGGCTCTGAAATCACTTTTACAAACAAACAAAGTTTCAGTTTAAGATTACTTTGTAACTTAGTTACAAGTTGAATAAAAACTTGCTTTAAACTCAGGATCACAAATAAGTTTTCTTTTACTATGTGTTCATAAACATAAACTAACTGAAACTAGTTTACTGTAAAATGAAAGTGTTTGTATGAATTCAGAACAAAAGAAACATGGCAGTCACTGCATGTGTGTACATATTTCTATATTGTGGTCTATTTACACAAAGTTAGGTCAGTTTCATCATTGGTGTTCTTGCTTTGCACTTCTCTTGTTTTGATATGTTACGTTTTTATTCACACAAAAATCAAAAGGAACGAGTAAAAAGTCAGATATTTGACTTTGAAGTGTAGTGGAGTGAAAGTAAAAAGTCACCCAAAATGGAAATACTTAAGTAAAGTACATCCATCCATCCATCCATTTTCTAAGCTGCTTCTCCATCAGGGTCGCGGGGGGGGGGGGGTGCTGGAGCCTATCCCAGCAGTCTTCGGGCGGAAGGCAAAGTAAAGTACAGATACAGAAAAATACTACTTAAGTAACCAATTACATTTACTTAGTTACTGTCCACCACTGGACTAGAGTGATGTGGCTGTTGGTGACTCGCCGGCTTCACCACTGTGTTAGTTAGCAGTGGGTTTGAAGCGTTATGTGTCCAGCCTTGTCTTTTCTGCTGCCACCACAATTTCTTATCTACCCTCATAAACGATCAAACACACAATGAAGTACCAAACTGTGGTCTTGTTTGCCATTTCACAAGACCCCTCTACAGCCCACAGTATTCAGCACGTTGGAGATCAAGCAGAGAATCACAGGCAGGCCAGTTGGGACTCTCTCACCTCTTCAGGAATGAAGCCTAAAGCACCAGCTGACCATGCATTGGCCTGACTGTCGAAAAAACAACTCTTGATACAGAGTGAGCTCACATCCTGCAGCCTAGCCCCCCTGTTTGAACTGGGCATGCCTTCACATTGAACGCATTCGGACACTGACAGCCCATCTACACACACTACTATCGCCACAGAAACAATGAGCGCCAAACAGCTGAGCATGGCGATCCTGTTTCAAAAGTGGAGCTTTATTCATGCTGACGAGTGTTTAATCCCTAACACTAGCCATCTTCCACACACACACACGCACACACACACACAAAGACTCAACACACACAGCAGAAACTGCACACAAGGAACAAACACAAAAACAGGCCGTCCTGTTTCCAACCATTCTCTTCAATCTACAATTCACCGACTGATCTCAGACCTGTGTCTGCGCTTGTGTTTACTGTCTGTAACAAGAAACAAACATTTTCCGTATAATCAAATGTGAAAAACCTCACATAATCGTACAAACATCAAAACATAGCTTCCCCTTCCGTTTACTTGGAAACAGTTGGATCACTTAGCAAAGGCGCTAACGTGTGATAAAACCTGTCTGCCTGCTCTTTCAGTTATGTCCATGACTGTTAAACAGGGTTTTCCACTTGTACAACCGTGTTTGAACCTCAGAATCAAAATAAAGAAACTAAAAGCCTCAGGGAGGAGACAAGGAGCACATCGAGTCTGATCTGTAAGCGGTGCTCCACTGTGGCTTATAACAGATCTTGCTCTATTCTGCGAAGAAGCCTGAAACAACACATTACACCTTCATCTTCAGTATACTCTCAAACATAAGGGGCAGGTTCCCAGACCCATATTAAGCATAAACGTAGACTAAAAATAATGTCCAGTGGTGATTCACCATGCTGGGGAAACTGGCCCAAAGATTTCCAAATGGCTCTTGGCTTGGGGGCATAGCTCTGGCACAAAACTTTAATTGGTATAAAACCTTTACATTACATGATTAAATAGTTACACTTACACATCTCATTTAAAAACATAGTTCTTTAAAGAACCATGCATTCTTAACCAAAACAAGTTCTTCAATGGCAAAACGAAGCCTTTTTGGAATCTTCAGCATTTTAAGAATACAGTACTGACAGCAGTACAAAAAGTTGAGCAGTTATTAACCTCAGATGGAGTTGCATCTGTATAGCCACAACAAGAGCTGTATGGTGACTAATTCTAAAACATACATAAATGACATTAAGGTAACCAATAAACAAGAAAGGAAAAAAGAAACATAAAATAGATTTGCTTCTTGAGCCACTTTAGTGCTTGGCCCCCTAAAAAGCATGCCACTGAAATATTGCTAAACCAAACACGCTGACTGAACATAAAAAAAAGAAGAAAAAAAGTCTTGTGCATCTGTACATGTAGCTGTGTGTGAGAGGATGAGGAGTTTTGCTCAAAGGTATGACACCTGGCCACTCACTGAAAAGCAAGGCAACCCCTTCATAGTTAGCTTTATGACCAGCTATGGTCATCCTTTATTCAGGATCAGAGCTTTGCTGCTACAGTCCAGACAAAATACATTTCTAAATGTCTGCATCTTCTTCAGAGGTAATAATCTAATCGATGAAGGAAGCACATCATTTTAGTTTGGGCCTTCCAGTCCATACAGATGAGCTATACTCACAAACACTCTGGAATGATGTGGAACAATCATAAAAACAATTTAAATGGATGTTACATAAACGAAAGTACTATTCAGATGGGAAAAGCGGGAAAGTAGGAACTGTAATTATCACCAGTGTTTCTCAGTCATTTTAGTCCAGTCTGGGTCCACCACATCAGTAGTTTTTACAAACTGCAAACTCTGCAGACTGAAGACTGCAGTGGCTTTACTAACCCCAGACTATATTATTCCCAGGTGAGGTGCCACATCTGTTATTATTCTGTTTTATAGTATTCCAGTTTATATGGAGATATTCAGAATCATGCAGATACTGTATGTTGTCCTACTTCAAATGTCCACCTCTGAATATTGGAAATGTAAAATGACAGAAAAGTTGGATTTTATGCAGATTTTTGGCTGTTGATTCTCAAGATAATCACAAAGCTAATGTCATCTAGGTAGATGATACAGGAAACTAAAAAATACATAAAATGCTTCTGAAAAGCTGATGTGTCACTTTTTTGTGTGTAAGGTTGAGTAGCCACTCCCATTTGACTGGCCAATTTGTAAGAGAGTTTCTTAAATTCTTAAGATTCTTCAATTCTTAAGATTCTTAAAGTATCTGTGCAATTTGTCCAAATTTTCAGAGATCAGATAAAAAGGGCACGGCTCGAATGTTCACATCAGAGTCATGCCACAGGTCCAGGCTCACTAACAATAACAACACGTCCTGTGTCTATTACTATTCCATTAGCATGAAGCTGATTGGAGCAAGACTATTACAACTGAGGAAGCTCTGAATCAATTACAGAAGACCACTCAGTTTTTTGCCCAGTCCTGAGATCACTTAAAATACAGCACCTTCCCAGTTAAATCTCTAACAGGGCTTATGAAGGACACAGTAAGGAAACACAGTAGGTTTTACTACCGTTGGCTCTAGAGATTAGCCAGAGACTCATCAAGCAAACACCAGTAATAGACCGTATGTGTACCAGCTGTGTCTGTGTTTACAATACTCAAACTTACTCCCTCCCCTACTGTTCCATCCTGCATTTCCACTGTAAGCTTTTAAATGTGTCTGTAAGAAGGAGCAATCACACACACACACACACACACACACACACACACACACACACACAGCCTAGACATTCTCTAAAAAGGCAGGTACAGTACACTTAATGCAGAGCATACACAACCTCCCCTTCACACAAGTACATATAAATGTTAATAACCTTCAATTTTTTCCCTTTACTTACTAATTAGACTTCTCCAACACCATCACTGAACCTGGGCCTTAAAGTCTGAGCTAAACCATTGAGGTGTGGGGGCTGTTTATATGCAAATGTTGTATATAACACTTGAGCTCATGTATTATTAAAGTTATGCATATGATGATATAATACATACAAGATACAACAGTTGCACACTGTTTCTTTATTGAAATAGGGTTGGGCAATATGACGATATAGATCATTATCGTGATCATTTTTTTTTAGTTACATTACTTTAGTGCATCGCTGATTAAAAACGTATTTGTAGCTTTTGATAGCATTGTTAGCAATGTCTTAAAACTAAGCATCTACTAATGTACTAATAAAAACCTGAATATCATGATACATCATGGATCCTGAAAGTGTCTTGCAGTATCGTGATATATTTTTGCAATATATATTTACCCACCCCAACATCAACAACAGTTTGTCTTTTAGTCGCTTATTTTTAATAGTCGAATCAATAAATACAATGCATCACTTTTTTCATTGTGGACAAAGTGGAGCAGCATGACCAAGTTTCTGGACCAGAACATAGAACAACTGGTTCTACTGAAACTTTTGCTAAAATCTTAGAACTTTTGCTTTTTTCCCCCCACACACAGCACAGCGCCTTAAACTATGTAAACCTGTGAAAGCATGTAATTTTCTATTCGGGAACAGCTCTGTACGCTTCACATTTTATTCATAAAGATGTTTATTTCCAATTCAATTTTCAATTATTTTCAAATATCCAGGCATTTTTCCTTATCCATACTTATCCAACCAGCATAACTCTCTGTCTTGTTCTGGGATACTGACAGTGACCTGAATGATGTTTACTCTGAATGGGTATCTTTTTTTTCTAAATAAATCGCTGAAAATTCCTTGGGTTACTTTCCAGTTAATAAAGATTTGTATTTTTTTAAGAGTAACTTAGAAGTAAAGTAATAAGCAGCAATATTATTTTTCCTATTATGTCTTGAAATAAGTAATTAGTAACGTGTATTGACTTTTTTCGAGT